>NW_022984788.1:0-134589 GCF_010094145.1 Didymella exigua CBS 183.55
CCTCTATTAAGAAAGGCACAGGAATAGAAATAGGAGTTACTGCTCTAGACTATAAACAGCAGGCTAAAGAAATCTACTCTACTAAATATAATATTAGCAAAGGCTAGATTGTATACAATGGAGAGCTAGAAGGCATAACAAGAGCCTTTGAGTTTGCAGCTTCTATAGCTATAGCAACACAAGAGATCCAAGTCTTTGCATACAACTAGGCAGCTATTCTAAGGCTAAAGACTCCTTCTAATAACCCTAAACAAGCTTAGCAAATCTGCTGCACAAACGCAGCAAAAGCAATTTACAGCAAAGGCGCAACAATTAGCCTACACTAGACCGTAGGACACCTAGATATTACAGGAAACAAAAAAGCAGACGCCTTAGCAAAATAGGCTACAAAACAGCAACCAGTATCTAATACTACAAGCCTTGCAATAACAGGTATTAGGATTAAAGCTATTGCAAGACAAGAGTAGCAACAGAAACTCCAAGCCTACTCCACAAAAGCAAAGCTTAGAAATCCTAGCACCTATGCAACAAGATTCTTGCTAAAACTAACAAGCAAGATAACACTGCTAAAAAACACTAGAAGAGAAATTACAAGCGCATACTACTAGCTAAAGCTAGGACATAGATATAACAAAGCATATCTACACAATATACAAAAAACAGAAAGCTCTAAATGCAGCTGTAGATATACACAAACACCTTAACACCTACTACTTAGCTATAGAAACTATAGAGAAGTAAGAAAGAAAATAAAGAGTAGCCTACAGGAGACAAGACTTACAATGTCCCTTCTCCTAGACACAAACAGGGGAATCTAAGCTACACTAGCTTTTATTCAAGAAACTAAAGTAGGCACGCGCAAGTAGTACCTACAGCAAACAATAGACAACTAATTTCCTTTATTTATAACTAGAGCACAGGCTCTCACTATACGTTCACGAACCTATATATACTATTCCCTTATACAGAAAAAACTTGTAAATTACTAGAGCAGCCTCACTGCTCTCGTCCTATATAGTCTTAGACTCACACAGGACGTTATACTAATCAATCAATCAATCAATCAATCAATCAATCAATCAATCAATCAATCAATCAAGCGTGAACAAGGGCTAGATAACTGCTAGGTCCTTGCAGGCAGCCTGCTGGCGATTGTATAGGCGGGTCCACCACTTCTAGAGCTCTAGTGTACGCTTTACTAAGTTGTTAACCTAGTTCTTGCTAACAGGCTTTGCGCTGTGCTCTCTTAGCAGTTTATCTGCCATATCTTGTACGTCTGCCTTTAAGGAGGGTAGGCCACGTGCAGACTCCTCAAGTATACGTAGTATAACTGCCTCCTTTTTTAGCTTTGTAAGGCGCTTTGTATTTAGCTTGCAGTTGTGTCAAGAGCGTGTTCTGTCGTGTTAGCGTTAGATTGTTTGTTTAGGCACTTTGTAGACTTTCTTAGCGCGTTAGATACTTTGAATTTAGTTTCTTAAGATATTAGATATAGCAAGCTGTACATCAGCTTTGGTATAGAGTGTAGGAGCTTGTTGTGGTTGAGACATTACGCGCTGTTGTTGCGCCGGCGTTCTGGCAGCGAGAGTGCGGCGCTCGCTTGTGAAACACGTTATATATAGCTGTAGATATACACAAACACCTTAACACCTACTGCTTAGCTGTAGAAACTACAGAGAAGCAAGAAAGAAATTAAAAAATAGCCTACAGGAGACAAGACTCATAATGCCTCTTCTCCTAGACATAAACAGGGGACCTAAAGCTATACTAGCTTTTATTTAAGAGACTAGAGTAGGCATATATAAGTAGTACCTACAGTAGACAATACATAACTAATTTCCTTTATTTATAACTAGAGCATATGCTCTTACTATATATTAAAGAATCTATATATACTATTCCCTTACAAAGAATAACTTGTAAATTACTAGAGCAGCCTAACTGCTCTTGTCCTGCATAGTCTTAGACTCACACATGACGTTAAACCAATCAATCAATCAATTAATTAAGACACTAAGGAATATGCATAAGTTTAGATCTTAGTTAAAGCTAGTAAGAAATTCATTTACTTGATCACTAGTTACAGCCTACGTTGGGTTGTCTTAGCTTGTTAAAGGTAGAGAACTTGTACTGAAGACTGTACATTCACGCGTTTGTTGGGCGCAGAAGCAACGACGCCTCGTGTCTTCATCTGCCCATTAACTGTCACATGGTCAATTTGGTATCCAAAGATGCTTCCTATATATTGAAGAGCGCAACCTCTCGCCCACGTACCAATTAGCGGCATGTCTCGCATTGGGAGTATGCCAATCAGGGGTGCTATGGGAGGCCACTCGCGATGTTCGCCTTGGACCTGATCCTAGCGTCCTCAAACTCACCATCCTTACGTTGACTTCGGCGTCATCTTGCATGCGTGACCAACATTCTACGCGTAACCCCTATCCCCTTGACATGACATGACGAAGTGCTTCGATTGACAGGCTACTATACCGAGGCCTGCCAGTTCAACGAACATGGCAACTTTGCAAAGCGATGTCCAGTCTGCAACGGACTTCGAATACAATCGCCTTTCCGAGTCGACTTCCAAACGCCTGCTAAAGGTGCGACCGGTATAGGCGAGCGACCTGATACAGGTCCAGGTTTGGCAAGGTTCAAAGGCTGTGCCTTACCGCTGCCTCTCACATACCTGGGGAGCGCCCACACCCATGCATCTGATACAAGTCAATGGCCACATAATGCGCGTTGGTACAAACTTACATAACGTTCTTGTTGTTGCTGCGGAGCGCTTCGCAAACACGTCGTTTTAGATAGATGCTATGTGCATCAACCAACGTGACAACACCGGGAATGCTGTGCAAGTTCAACAAATGGAATTGACGTTCAATGAAGCAACAGAAGTTCTTATCTGGCTAAGCAATGACAAAGGCATAGAGCAGCTACTCAACTGCACGCCCCAGCCCACGGACTGGAGACATAAGGTTCGCGGCTACATGCCAGTGGAAAGACTGCCAAAGCATTTACTGGCACCTACAGTAAGACCCAAAGATCACCCTCACTGTAAATGAGGATGGATTGTTCAGGAAATTGCTTTGGCGCGCCCCCTGCGACTTCTATGTGGTTCATGAGAGACTACGCTGAGCAAGCTTGGAACATGTACCATGAAAGGTGGCTTGATCGATGCTATATCAGTCACAGCACTTCGCGGGAACACCTGGTCATTTGCATCGTATTGCGAACTCCCGTGTAAGATCGCTGACAATCTTATTCGCTGCATATTTAGACAGTTATCCACATCGCGAACCAGAGACCTTTTCTACTTCTTCCTCGGTGACCCTGGAATTGTGTCGAAAAAGCCACCGCTCGATTTTTGGAAGATCATCGCACCCTCGACGATGTGTAAAGACCCGCGAGATCGAATATACAGTATGGTAGCAATCATTGATGATGCATATGGATTCGAGGTGAACCACAACGAGAGCGTGGTCGAGACCTTCTGAAGATCCGCCGAGTATTTATCTGCCTGGTCTAACTTCTATCGCCTGAGTTTGCTGTGGGAACTCTTTGCTATCAACCGTCAGATATTTCTTACAGCTCTGGGGGAAAACGGCGGGAGCGGGGCTACGCTGCTCCATCGCCATACGCTCTTGCAAGCTGGACACTCGCCTGGGCCATCGGGTTCTGGACAAATTCTGTGAGCTCAAGACCTACATCAGTCATGACATATAAATAAGAGGCTGCGGCGAAAGCGACCTCTTGCTTTGTTCCTTCGTCGGGGAGCAAGCAAAGAACAGCGTTCACTCCGGCGTGAACCACATCAGGCTCAGTCAGGCCGACGGTGTTTACCCCAGCTTTGACATCTGATCATACATGCCGTTGGAAAACGAGTGGTTTACATTGTCTCGAGACTCGGAGCTGTAATCTGCCGGAGAGGGAGTGCCTGCAAGAGTCTTTGACTTGGAAGGAAGTACTAAGGATTGCGGCGCTTAGAGGGGGTGCACATCAGGACTAGCAGACAAGCCGCGCTTCAGTCTCAAGACTAACCAGCGCTACGTACTCCCTTTCGCGTACTGGCAGGGGCGAAATTGGTTGAGTTGAGCTTTGCAACGAAGGCAACTTCCAGACTTTGTTCTGAGCTCGGCGGCCATAGACTTTACTGCGCCGTTCACATTGGAGAATCTCTCGTGTTCGAAAAAGCCTGCTTCTCAGAACCTCATGTAGAATGCTTGCATGATTTCCATACTGGCTAGGCAAAACTCGAACGATTCGCCATCTCACAGTGCAATCAAGCCCCAGAGTGTGTGAGCAACCCAAGTTGCGTTGGTAACAGTGCCTTGCTCACGCTGTAGTATACAATATCCAGCAACACTTATATAAGGCTACAGGCGCCCTGTCTGCTGCTTTTCATTAAGTTGGGCATTTCCGCGTCGAATGCCTCTTAGAAGTCATCCTTGCAACCCTTCCTCCCCACCCCCCTTTCCCCACCACCCTGCAACTTCCTCATCACCCCCCTCTTCTCCGTCATCAATCCCGCCATCAAATCTTTGACCTCATCGAACTGCTCTTCAAATTCCACAATCGCCTTGCCCAGGCTCTTCCCTTCCTTGAGGACATCCTTCAGCTCAAGCTTGCCCATATCTTCGATCTTGACACTAGTCAACGGCTCCATGACAGCTGCAAGATGCGTCAGGTAAGTTGACAGAGTGGCACCGCGACGGATCAAGGCGTTGACGTGCCCCGGGAGGTCTGTGAATGGCAGAGGGTGAAATACGCGGGTCTCGGTGATTCGAGGGCCGAGTGGGGGAGCGAGAGCTAGGGCGCGCATGTCTTCGTAGGAGGAATAGGGGGTGACTTCGTTTTCGTAGCAGGAGGTGTATGATGTGTTCCAGCTGTTGCGCTGGCGACGTTGGATACGGGGGCGGCGAGGGCCAAAGAAGGGGTCGAAAGGGCCGTCGAACATTGCATTTGTGTAAATGTGTGTGGTCGGTGATGATGGTTAGCAGTTGTGTGGGAAAGAGGGAGGTGAGGACTGGAGGCGTGGTTCATATATCGAACGAAGGCAAAGATTGCATGTCGAAGTTGTAGGCTTGCTGGCTTGAGCGCGAGTTGCGATTAGTGTGTCAAACGCATAGATAGATAATGATTGTTGGTCGAGGCTGTAAGACCAAGACATGTCTTGCTCACGTCGCTTTTATTTATGATTGTCTTGTTTTAGCGCACAAACACAGCAGTGCTCAGCCTGGCTCGAGTGTTCTCGAATGGCTTTTAGCTGAGGCTAGGCAGCAATCGTTCAGATGAATCGACTCGTGGCTAATAGGCCACGCGCGGTTCACGGTTTTAGTTTATCTTCATTGATGTGCGTACTCCACTATTTCATCGTCAGCATCACCTCCTCTCATATGCCGGTATATTGCCCATCTCAATCCCCACGCCCGCTCCCATGCCCTCGCCGATCTTCTCCATGCCAAAAGTATCTTTCTCTGGTGGTGGGCTCCTCATTTCCTTCTCCCTACCCAATCCACTAACTCCCTCCGGCCCATCGCCCCAGACCAGGTATTGAATAGCAAGCCCCGCATCACAAGTAGCTTGAAAGAGACCACACGCCTTGAATGCCCACGGCACCTCCCCCTTGGCGCTCGCAAAGAAGAACCACATCTTGAACGTATCACCGACAACCCAGTTCGCAATCACGCTCGGCCGGAACCCCTTGCATCCTCGGCGTTGCCAATTCGCGAGCAACTGTGGCAGTGGCAGCGTCGCCTCGATGGCCAGCGCGACTGCGCCCAGCAGTTCTGTGTACGGTACGAACAAGCTCGTAGGGCTCAGCAGCAAGTGCAGGACCAGCAGGACGCCGGTGAAGTAGGTGATGAAGCTCCAGTAGGGGCGCGTACTGCGCCACTGCCAGAAGTCATAGGGTCTTTTGCGTGGCGCGGGCGCGAGGGCGAGCTGGAAGGGCTGATGCGTGTGTGCGGGTGGTGCGCGGTTCGTGAGTGCGACGTGCAGGAGCAGAATTTGGACGAAGATGGTAAGAAGTGCCTGGATGAGCAGAGAGGTGCTGAAGTGTGCGCCAAACCAGTAGAAGATCCTACAACACGATTGTCAGCCATTGGTTTCAAAAGAGTAATGGAGGCAGGAATACTTCAGGATACTAGCAACCAGCATGATCAGCGGTATGTCCAGCGAGAAGCCGGCGCTGCTGCGCGTCTTGTGGATTGAGTAGATTTGGTCTGCATAGCTGGTGATTGGGCTGGTCGCGATGAACACAGGGGCGATGTGCTTGACTATGGCGTTGAGACCGAACATGGTGTGTATGGTGGGACGTAAAATGTGCGGACTTCCGGCGTGTTTTGACGCGCAGACGCCGCGGGAGTGCCGGAATGGGCTGATTGGAGAGGCGGAGGAGTTGACCAACACGGGCAGCAAGACTGGCTCAGGGAGGCTGAGGCGATGGATAAGGTTTACTGCGGTTGTCTGCTTGTACTGACACGCGACACGGATGCAAGACGACTTGTCGACACGCAAAAAGGAGAGTCTGCGTGCGCGTCATTGCGCAATCTACCGGTAACATTCCGTCCACCTAAGCATGGGTGGCACGTCACAGTAGCGGCCGCTGAGCTTAACCTTAACTGCTTATCTCCGTTCCTGTTTCGACCCCACATGGTCACGACTCACCGTCGTTCTTTATATATGGACCTGGCATCTCTCTACGCCTACCAGCACCGCAAGCGTTCTCCGCCTACCTCGCACCGCCTCCACGTCTCAAGAACCAGCACAATGTCACACACAGCCTTCTTCTACGGCACCCTCATGGCCCCACCCGTCCTGCACCGCGTAATTTGGGGGAGTCAAACACCACCCACATCCGCGCATGCCTCGTTACTCTCTATCCGCCCTGCAATTTTGCATGCATATCAGCGCCGCCGCGTCAAAGGCGCAGACTACCCCGCTGTCGTAGCCTCGACCCAGAACAGCGAGGTCCGCGGGACGCTGGTCGAGGGCCTGACGGATGGAGACATCTGGCGCCTCGACATCTTTGAGGGCAGCGAGTACGAGCGTCAATATGTCAAAGTGAAGGTTTTGGAGAGTAAAGGGCGTGCTGGCGATACTGAACATAAAGACGTAGAGGGTGAGGAAGTGAGCGCGCAGACGTACATCTGGATAGCAGGGAAGCAGAGGCTGGAGATGGAGGAGTGGGACTTTGATCACTTTGTCAAGGATAAGATGAGCCGTTGGGTCGGTAGGGAGGCTGCAGATGAGGGGTTTCGGGGTAGGGCTTCAATCAACGGTAGGCTCGGTATGGGCGTGAGGGATGTTTACTGAAGGTGTATAGATGTTGACGATGCTGTTGCGGAGCTTGGAGACCCTACGGGTGGACGGGGTGTCAACGGGGATATTTCGAGACAGCTCGAAAGTGGTGGCAAGGCCAAGGAGGTGCTCGGCAGCGCTGTCTGAGACCTTGCACTGTTATCTGCAAGCTTGCGGCAGCCTCGCCCTGCGGCAAATTCATGTCACGCATCTGGTGATGTTAACAAATCACAAGCCTACCTCGACAGTCCAAGGTCCGTACGCAGCCACGCGGAGCTGTCTCGACTTGATTGCTCTCACAGCTCACCATGATCGCGTCACCAGGTCCGAGCAACGAAGACGAGCAACTCAAACGTCTGCTCCGGGGTCTATCTTCTCTGTACGAGTCTCTAAACGACTATTTCTACTCGCCCAATTGACATCTGCCAGATCTGTGGCGCAAAGCTCAGTACATGCACGCCATCCTTGACGCATCTCTCGACGATCATCGTGTATCTCCTCATGCTGCGTTAGCCCTGCTTGTGGCTAATACAGATATCCTGGATCCTCTTTTGCATTACAAGACGAGACAGGTATGAGAGGACTGAAGTGTATATCGAAGGCAGTCCTACCGCAACAGGCGAACGACCCACAGAAGTTGCTGTCTCGACGTGGCATCAAGCTGTGTCAGAAGGAGATCAAGAGGTATGTGGCATAGGTATTTACGGACGATAAGAGCAAAGGGTGGAAGTATATGGACCCGGATCTGTGTACGAAAGTGCAAGACACGACACGAGATGTAATGGAAATGGGTATGCGTAGAAAGTATGTCATGTATCATATGTTGTGATATATGTAGCTGATCAGCCAGACTGCGCGTCTCGCTACTAAGCTCTAACACACCCTTTGCTGCCGAAAGCAAAAATGTTAGGTCAAGTCCTTTATATGCACCGTGTGATGTGGCGCCATATAGCTTTACAGATGTAATTCATCGTCAACCTTAGACATCGTTGGTCAAGTGTATCTCCGACGAGGGTCACTAGTCTAGCATCACAATATCCGGCCTTGGACTGTTCCTTCGTTGCTCCGGTGATTCAGGGATTGCCTCGTCATCGTTGTCGACTTCCATAGGTTGCGCCTCTTGCGTCTCGGGAATCTCTTGCGACGCGTGTGAAGACTGAGAATAGACGGCTTGTACGTCAACCACATCTTCCATGGGGTCATCTGGCTCGTACGGCCGATGATTGTCAAGACGAGCCAGTCGTTCGCCCTCATCATTTAGTGACTTTAGAAGTGCACGCATAAGATCGGGATCTTCCTCCCAGTCGCAGCGATCGACATCTCGTATGGAGTCATCGCGGTTGGCAACCTGCTTACGGACTCCTCGGTGGTGTGTTGGAGAGCTTTGCGTTTGATGCTTGACAAGCCGAGCTGGTGCCTGGACGGATTCCTGAGAGCGATTGAGCTCGATGACCTCAGGCTGAGGCTTTCTTGCAGATTGTGATTGCTTCTTGATAGGCGCGTCCAGATCCTGTGAGTCGTCCAGCGTGATAGGGTCATCGTGACTACCTGATCGCATGCGCGCTTGCAGCGGACTGAAGGCTGTCGAACGTTCGCGCGATGGCCTGGCTGGCGAGTTTGCTTGTGTTTTCTTCGCCGCAGGCATGTGAAGCTTTCCGTTATCTTTACTGCGCAAGCCATGATTCTGCAGTGGGCTTGTCAAGTCAGCTGGCTGTTGTCTGGGAGATTGCGTTCGATCACTCGTGCCATCATACGGTTCATAAGTTGAAAGATCGATAAGCGGTGATTTGGCGGGAACACGGACCTCTGGACCCTTTGTTCGTTGGGGAGACGACTGTCTTGGCCGTCCTGGTGTCTTTGAGGATAAGTCTTGTGCAGTTGAGGGTGCACAAGCTATATCATCTGTTTGTACAGCCCCAGTGATGGGCGAAAAAACTCTTTCGGATTGTGCTTCAGGTCCGAATGGAGACCCTAGGCGCGGTGTGTCTGTGGGAGGTGTGGATGCCTTGACTGTAGTGGCTGTTGGGGTCGGCGCCGGATCGGCGACTGAAGGCGCTGTAGCTGGACTTTGGGTCTTCGAGGCATCCGGTTGCTTCAGAGCAGGGCTCATCACCTTGGAGCCAATGTTCGTGGGCGATACTGGAGCATCTTTTCCATTTGCAGTCTGCTTGGCCTTGTGTGCCTCCTTTCGCGCGCCGTTCCGCGCATCGTTCAGTCGAAAGATAAGTTTGCGAATATCGTCACGCATCTTCGAGGGGTCCATATCTGGCCAGTCTGACTGTGCAGACATCTGCTGTTGTAAAAGCTTCGTTGTGAAATCGTCTGGGTTTGCGAAGAACTTCCGGAGATATCCCAGGACGTAAAGACCACAGTCAGAGAAGTTGGTCTGCATCGGAATCTGCGAGAGTTTTGGATAGTGGCCCTTATTGTCGATCTCGGCTATGATGCCGCGTTTATCAACGCCTTCGGCCTCCAGCCACTGTCGCAGAGCACGTGTCGCATTGCTGTGCTTTCCGCCGAGCGAGTCGAGAATCATAATGACTGGCTTTTCAGGATCCTTCTTCTGGAGTTGTGAGCTATTCCTGGCCTTCTTCTTTGAGGCTTGCTTTGCCTGACTCGAAGCCAAAATCGATGAGATTTCTGTAGCTTCCAGTGGCAAACGCGCTGCCAAGTTGCCCTTGTCCTCGACATGTTTCCTATTAGGCCCGTCTTGCTCAACAATGAGCTGTGTGTTTTGATCAGCAGCCGGTGTATCGCGATCGATGAGGTCGAGCTTCTTCTCCTCTTCGAACAAATTGACGTCATCATTATCAACGATCTCTGTGTCAAGGGCATTGCCAGGCGAAGTTGTCTCTGCGGTAGTGTTGCTCTGACCCGTAACATCAGTATCGTTTTTCGAGATCAATGGGATGTCAGATGCGTGAAGACTAGCCGCTTCTTGATCCAGATCCTGTGAGTCCTCTTGCGAAGTCCCGTGTTCTTTTTTCCGTCCGATTTTGCCAACGTTACAAATGATTCCCAAGTACCAGTGAAGACTATCCGCATCAGTATGTGTTCGAAGCCAGGTTCTTGCAACTCACTTCTCGTTGATCGGAACTACGAGGTAGTCATAGCTGAAAACATCGTCTCGCTTTGTCCATGACTTGACGTCATCATAGTTGATGCGTTCTCGCCCTTTCACCTTTCTTGTAAGTGTCGGGTAGAAGTATGTGTTAAAGAAATACACGCTGTCGATCGACACTTTGAGCTCCTGGTACAAATAGCTGGAACGTTGTGAGTGACATTTCGCAATCTGCCATGTCGAACTTACAGCATGTAGAAGGTCATAATACTGTCGTTGAGGAATTGACCTTCGTCCAGCTTTCCAAGGTCGTCAAACTCGATAGTGGCCTTTCGCCGTTTGAGAAAACCGCTGTCAATGCTGTAATTAAGTGGCCTGATACGGTCAGACAACCACATAGTCAGCATCAGATCCGACTTACTTGGCCCATGGCTTCCCCAGACCATGGATTTCCGAGTATCTTTCAGGCTCGATCTCTTCGTGGGTTTTGTGGTTGTGGATTGGCGCTGTTGCCCGCGTTGATCGAACCGAGCGCAAGGGTGCTTGTGTAGCTTTTGGGGACTGCCTTAACCTGTCCAAGGTCGATGTGGTCGCTCTCTTACCATCAGGTGCGCTGTCTTTGAGCGCACCGAGGATTGATGGTTTGAAACCTGCTAGAGGGCGATCATGCGCAGAGCCTGTATGTATCTCCTCGCTTATCATCGGTGACTTGCCTATCTTGTCGTTCCACTGGGGAGGCTTCTCGAACAAATCGACCATAAATTTGCTAGTGATGTGAGCGAATGCCAAAATTGACAGCAGCGAGTCTTACTCTGTATTCACTACATTCTGCAGACACTCCGGATGCACGTATGTTTTTCTAAAGCCTGGAAACTCGAGATTATTGGCAAATTGCAGGTCGAACCAGTAACGATTACCGTTCGTGGCTGGGCCCAGAAGACGTATTCGATTAATGTTGTCGGATTCGGATCGGTTGATACGATTCAAGTCGATGATCTCGTGAGTCTTTACGTTTCCTTCACTGTCACAAGTGGTGATGCGGAAGAGCTTCGGGTCAGTCTTGGTTTGTCTGAGTTGGACACCCTCAGAGTTAACGACGGAGTCATATGTGCGAGCGTATCTGAGCGGGTAGGACTTGCCCAACGCTTCGCTTGTGTGTTGAGAAGTACCCTTCGGCCTTGCCTTGGATAGTGACTGTCTCCGCCTTTGTCTTGATGGACTAGGAGTTGCCTGCGCTAGCTCATCCTCACTACTATCGACAGGGTCGTGCTCGACTTTCGATACGTGTTCAGCATGTCGATGTTCTCGCAAGTTTTTGTGTAACCCATTTGAGCCTCCCTGTTCTCGAGCTATTCGGTCATACTGTTCTATAGTGGACTCCTTGGCGGTGGACTCATTGATGCGCATCTTGGGATTCTCGGGTCTGAAGTAATTCGATGTCAGTCCAGTGGAACGCTGCGCTTTGTTCCGAGGCGGCTCCTGTCTCAAGCCTTGCTCGTGGCTCTGGAGTATCAAGGCCGTTGCAGTCTCGGGAGACTTCAAGGTATCGTCATGGATGGTAAAAGGCTGTTCTTGAGGCTGACTCCCGGCACCAAGAAAGGGGAAGTCGGCAGACAACTCGTTGCGATGCTCGCTGGGGCCCTTTGACCCTGGCCTCCGTGGCCGTGGCTTCTTGTTACGTCTCGGATCAAGCATTTTATTGGTGTTTTCAAACTCACTAGTAGGCTGCGACGCGGGTCTCGGCCCGGTGCCAGCATGCTTGCTTATTGTGCTGCGGGGGCTTCCAGAAGATACGACCGAGCACGCTCGCGGCACCGATGCCTGACAAGGATGTGCCACCTCATCCTCGTCATCGGTTATCTCGACGAAACTTGCGGGAGCCGTACTAGGTTTTTCGGTCTTTCTGCGTTTGACGGAAGGCATGTACAAGTCCGTCGAATGGTGGTTCGATTGCCGTTGGCGGTACTCTTCACTCCCGGGAAACAGCGCTTCGCGACTGGGCACTTTGGCAGTATTGCGACTGAGTTTGCCGTATGTTCTGCCCTTTCCGTAAGCTGGGTTGGTGCCGACGGCGATAGAGTTGTCCTGGAGAGTGTTGATCGGCTGAACGCCCATTCCTGCCCCTGGCTGCGAAAAATTAGCCCAGCTCCCCGCCACGCGCGCACACCGACGCCGTACCTTGCCCATTGAGTGCGCTCCGCTGCGGAACCCCAGCGCAGGATTTGGGACCGGTGTGGCTTCTGAGTTCCTGGTCACGTATCAGTCCCTGCTCTTGACCTCCCCTCAATCTGCGCAGCGGCCTCGCGAGGGGTATGCTCTTTGACTGACCGTCTCTTGCTATGACGTGGTAGTCGCTCGAGACGCTTTCGTGAGGTTTCTGGCAGATTGTCGTCTTGATATGGGCCGCGCGTGAGGTCTATTGAGGCGGTGGTTCGGTGTGGGAAGGCGTCCGGTGAGGCCCAAGGGAGCGTCGCAGGCAGTGGTGGTGGTGAGGCTGCATGACTGAGCTTGGTAGACATGGCGTCAGCGTTGTGCGCGGGAGGTTGCAGAATGCCTTCAGTCTCAGAGGACAGCTTGTGCGCTGTTTGGAGCTGGCTTGTGGGGCTGCCTACGTCGTTTGCTTCTTCGGCAGCGTCGCCGTTCTGCGAGCCAAACATGCGTTTAATGCCCTGGATGCCGCCTCTAATGCCCTTCACTATGTCCATGAGTAGCTCCCGAAGATGTGCAAGTGGGATGCATGGTCCTGCGCGGGGCGGGCAAGCGAAGGTGCGCGGGGTGCGCGACGTTGTCGAGTGTCGCAGGTGAGATGCGGATGGATGTTCAGCGCAGGCAAACGTCAGAGGCAGGCCTGTCTCGTTGCCGTGCGGAGATAGTGGGCTTAAGGGTCTGCGCTAGGCGTTCACATCTTCACTTGTTAATACTGACGATACGGCACATCTTCGTGGTAATTCTCGTAGAATTTCATTGTCGTGTTGACTTTCAGTCCTTCGTGGTCTTGCTAAGGATCCTCATCTGCGCGCGTCATCATTTGCTGGACATGCTGCGCCAGTGCGCATCAACAGCTATGTAGAATACAGTATGCAGAAGTCAGAAGAATAAAAGCAATGCCACCCGCTACACGGAGCCCAGTGATACTCCTCCGTACTTGTTGCGCCGTGCTGTTCGCCTGAAAGCTATGCAAGCTCTATCTGAGGAGGTATTCAGAAAGGTTATGAACGCTCAGTGACTGAGCTCTGTAGTCGTCTCTTCACTGCTGCAGTAGCCAGCACATGCGCTGGGGCGACACACAGCTACGAAACGACATGCCTTGCACGGTGCTCGAAGATCGCCTGGTTCGACTGGAGGAACGTCCAGTGAGATGCACAGAGCTGAAACATCTTCGATGTCCGGGCAGCCATACGGATAGGCCTGTCATCCAGCCGAGCGGGACTCTCGGCTAAGGCTGAGGTAGACCACCTTCGAGATTTACCTCGCAGGGAGCTGCCTTGGAAGTGCCACTTCGTTAAGCACAGTAGTGGCCACGATATCGACACTACAGCGGTCGCGAGATGGGAAGACGACTACAATACTCGAAACATGAACTACAATCCAGCTGTGGATTTCTCCCGCTGTGTCTCGTCCGACGATGTTACTCGACGTTTCTCGTGGTTGAGCTGGTTCTTTTCCTGACGTGCCTGGTCAATGGCAGTGCGTTGCGCGATGCTGTCGTCGTGACTACGCCAGATGATCTGGGTGCCTTCAGGGAGGGTTAGCACACGCTTTACCGTCTCCCTGATCTTGATGTTGCGGCCACCGTCGTTCTTCGTCCAGATGCTGAAGACGTCCTCGCCGCTTCGAACACTGAGGACGAAGCCGCAAACTTCCTCGCCGGCCTCGTTGAACTGGTTACCAATACATGCCATGAGCAATTCTTCCCAGTAGCGGTCTGCGACTCCCTTTTTCAGGCGCATGATCCATTTGCCGCCACGCTTGTTCTCCTCGTCTTCCCACACAGGCCTAATGCCTTCCTTGAAGACGTGGTAGTCAGAGACTGTGGGCAGCGATGAAGGCCGCTTGAGGTGCACAAACACCTTCCAGAAATCCTGGGCGGTGCTTATTCTACAAAGAGGCTTCATCGACTTCTCGTAGTCGTTGTTCTTGGGTGTGGGCGGGCGGAACCAGACGACCCACGAGTACTTCAGCGGCCACGGTGCATTAGGGTCGAGCGGCTCTGAGGGCATTGTGCTCTCTTGTGGCGCAGATGTGAAAGTCGGCTCCTTGCGTGCGCTGTTTAAGACCTTGCTCGGCGCCTTTCTATCGGCGGGTGTTATTGGTGCCGCTGCGGGTACTGCAGCCGTCTTGAAGTCGAAGGCAGTGCCCGGCGTCTTTGGCGCCTTGTTGGCAGACCCAAAAGACGCAAAGGCACCCGACCCAAGCCCAAACGCAGAAGAGCCCCCGGTGGTCGGCGACGCGAGCGCGCCGGGAGTTAATGGCGAAATGGCGTTGAAGGGATTGCGGCCGCCGTGCGACGACGTGGCGCCGAAGCCTTTTGCAGAGGCGGAGAATGTGCGCGTCGGAGCGTGGTCGTTCGGGTGTTCGGACTGCGAGGTGGACAGAGAGAGCTTGCTGGTGCTGCAGGGTGCCGTTAGACGAGTGACGAAGGACGTGCGGGGACACGAGGGCGAGGGCGGACATACTTGGAGCGGCGGGTCCAGAGGTTCTCCCTGTTATCCATTGGTACTAGGTCACGGCGGGGAGTGATTATGGGGAGGCACTCTGTCTGGAGCTTGGTGGGACGAATGAGCGAACAAGCAGCAAAGCAGAGCTAGTCGAGCTTCAACAGCCAATGTGCGTCGGTGGTGCGCGGGGATGTGCAGTGTCTACAGGTGTGGCTGGCGGGGTTCAGATATATACGGCGTGTGTGAAGTGGAACAGTCCTGGTCTATGAGAGCAGCTGCGGGTGTGGCGGGCGGTGGCGGGCGGTCTGGTGGAGTGCAATGCGGTGATATTGGTGTCTTCAGGAAAACGCTTGAGAAGGTTGGTTGGTTGGCTCCTGCTCACAAGTGGCCCGCGGTTGCCAGCGTTGCGCGAAACGTCCGTGCGTTTCTGCGACTACAAATTTCTCGCGTTCACAGGCCGCGCCATCTCTTCCACACGGCCTTCTACTCAAATCTGCGACAGCTCGAAATCTCCAACTCAGCTGCCGCCTCCGAAGCTGGCCCAGAATGAGCCATTCCTCTTTTAAAACCATCATCACGAGGGCCACCTTTGTGGCTTCCATGATGCGGTGATGACCTACAAGCAGGGACATTTCTTTGTCACGCGCCTCCGCGTTTGAGGCAGCAAGCTTCCCAGTCGATGTATGTTGTCTTCTGGTCTTTGCAGTACTGTGATTTTGGTGATGAAGGTCTTTGGACCACTTCTGGTAGTCTGAGTCTCAGCCAGAGCGACATATGCAACGACTGCATTCTCTTGGTTGCGCCTGAAGCTTCAAGGCAATGTCTGAAGAATCGTTTGCAGTGTCTACACCGTGTGCACATATCACAACACAGGCTGACCGCGCTCGAAGATCTTGTTAGCGCAAAGGTTGTGCACGACGCTCTGAACCTTCAAATTGTCTTTGGGTCTACTGTACTCACTTTTACCTCGAGCTTCCATCCATGGATGGCTAAAATATTCGTGCGCGGCCGGAACCGCTCCTTATGACTGCCCGAAAATGCGGATTTATGTGCCTGCAGAGTGCATGTCGACGATTGTGATGAGACTATTTCTGGGCCATCGGGTAGCTATTTACGCTGTCATTGGAGGATCTAGCATGCAAGCCGCGCTCTATTACAACGACACCTGAGGTCTGAGACATGGGGAGCCCAAAGTGTGTGCACTTGCATCTGCCTCAGCCACTCCAGCTCCTGTCATTGGCTCGGTGAAGAGACATCGCCGCTAGGCCTCGTCGCCGCCTACGAGGCAGATACAGATGATCAGATAGCTGGCGGCGCAGACGCGGATAGCTGAGTGCGAGGTATGCTCATAAAAGCTGCTGCATGTCCAGTGTCGTGCATGCTTGCAGCGGCTAATTTTTTGTACCTGCCGTCCGAGACGTCATCGTACGTGCCCTCACCCAGCGACGCTAGCACTGCCCATGCCCCACCAGCTCACCTTCAATTGAGTACCGATCTTCGTCGCTCCTACTCACAACACACCAACTACCTACATCGTCGCACTGTCCATATACACCGCAAATCACGCTCCACGGGGACCGACGATCTCACGTGCATCACTCACCATATCGCCCCACCCTGGAGGCATTCACGTGCAAGCAAACAGTCAAAACACCCAGCCGCCACGCACTGCCCCCGCAATCATGACCGCACAATCGCCGTTGCACTCGCCCTCATCGCACCTTGAGAGGCCAAGAGGTGAGCTCATGGAGCACCTCCAACTTCGACCATCACCAGACTGACGCTTCACAGGCATCTTGAAGAACTCTAGCTCGTATCGTTCCAGCTCGCAGAGCTCCCCGCCCGCCGATGCTGCGATCAGCCCCATCTCCGAACGCCCCCCACTTGGACGCGAGAAGTCGGAGAAGGAGATCGTCCTCGAGAACACTTTGCACAATGCTGGCCAAGGCCACCGCCGCTCGTCATCGAATCCTCGTGGCTCGATTTCGCGACGTCAGTCGGGTGCCAGCCCCCACCCTGACGAGATCAGCCCCCAGCTCAAGTGGGACGAGGCGAACCTGTACATCAACGAGCAGAATCGCGACAGCACGATGAAGATCGATGAGCCAAAGACGCCCTACGCCAAGCAGTACGACCCCGCCGAGGATGAGGAGGAGGTCGAGATGCTCGACGCTAGCGAACTGAACGTTGATGAGTTGGACACGAAGCCGAAGCGCAAGGGCAAAGTGGAAGATATTCCTGAATTCGACCTTGGAGAGCCGGAGTTGCGAGCACGACGCGAATCCCAGACGCCGGAAAGCGAGAGACGCGTCTTGGTCGATCCTGAGGAGGACAAGGGCTACCACGGCGAGCTGCCTCCCAACGCTACACAGGAGGAGAAGGAGAAGCACCGCAAATTTGAGGAACTGCGAAAGAAGCACTACGAGATGAGGAATGTCAAGGATCTGCTTGGGTATGTGGAACGTCTTGACGACCTCGAACCATGTTAATGTTTCCTCAGTCACGCCGAGGACGATGACGATGATGAGGCGCCGCCAACTATGCCCAACGGTCAGCGCCCTTCGTAGCGGCAGCGATTTTTCTTTCAATGAGATGGTACACGACGCGACGAACGAACGAACGAACATTTCTTTTGTGAGAGCTATGGGCGAATTGGCGGCATCATGGTGGAGTTAGCAGGGATCTTCGCACATAAGTTGTTTCTTCCTAGATTGCAATGTCGGCACATTGGAACGATCAATCATGGTTTTTGCATGCTAGCTAGATGAATCTTACGATTGCTTCTCGCGCAACAAGTGATTGGATCGAGATGAATGTGGTGTTGATACTAGACCCAGTCTCCGCGCACAGTGGAGACTTGACGGCACAAGCGATGAATTCATAATAACATCAAGTCAGGTCATGTCTTGACATTGCGAAGATTCTCAATGGCCATTTTCCATGTGCCGATGAATGTTTGTTCTTCGTGTTGGAGCTGCAAGCATACTGATTGAGCCACAATGATTTTATACTTTAAAAGATGCACTCTCGGACGCACGAAGATATCCATGCGTCCACTACGAGATGGGCTCTCTAAGAAATGCGCAGATCGTAGCTGTTGACACGCGGGAGGTAGTCACGTCGTCACATTCCACATGCATGTTGTGAAACAAGGTGGGTCCTTCCCCAGATCGAGACAGCTCCGTGCGGACCCGCGGCTGACGTGCGTCGCCGCAGCACATCAGACCAGCCTCCAACCACACTCTGTATCTTCAACATCCTCGACAGCTAGCAGTAGAATATGACGAAGAACCACCCTTCCCTCCGCAAGGCAGCATCGAACGCGGATCTTTATGCGAACCCTTCACCGCCCCAGCAGCTGCGGCACTCGCACTCGACGCTCGCGCGCTCGCACACGACAGCCGCACTGCCACGGCGAAGTCTAGCCGACTGGGACAAGAGACCCCAGATGGGTGAGAAGGGCCGCGCCCGCCACAGCTACGCCGCACCCTACCCGAACCTGATCGAGGACGACGAAGACTTCCGGCCCAACAGGCAGCAGCAGAGTCCGCCACCCGTCCCGCCCAAGATCCTCGAGGAGGTGCCCGTGCCTGCACCGATCCTCGAGTTTAGAGATGGCGAGTACCGTCTGCCAGCGTGCAAGATCACGTCCAAGCCAGTGCCTTCGCACCCGTGGCTCCCCGCCCAGCTCCCACCGGTCCCCGTACGACGCGAGAAGGTGAAAGCGGACCCCGGGAGGTACACAAAGCCTTTCACCGACTTCATGACCGCCAACCCGACAGTCTTCCACGCCGTCGATGCTGTAGCGAAGGATCTCGAGCAGGACGGATACAACAAGCTGTCTGAGCGCGACGCGTGGGATCTGAAGGCTGGTGGCAAGTACTACGTCGACCGCAACGGGACGTCGCTCATCGCCTTTGCTATTGGAGACAACTACAAGGCAGGCAACGGTGCAGCCATTGTCGCAGGCCACATCGACGCCCTCACCGCCAAGCTCAAGCCGATTTCCAAGCTGCGGAACAAGGCTGGATATCTCCAGCTGGGCGTTGCGCCTTATGCAGGCGCTCTTAACGATACCTGGTGGGACCGTGACCTTGGAATTGGTGGACGTGTGCTGGTCAAGGAACACGGCAAGATCGTCACCAAGCTGGTGAAGCTGGACTGGCCCATTGCAAGGATACCGACGCTGGCACCTCACTTCGGTGCTGCTGCGAACGGCCCATTCAACAGAGAGACTCAGATGGTCCCCATTGTTGGCCTCGACAACAGCGATTTTAATGGGCTGAATGCTTCCACGGGTCGCGCGCTCGAGTGCGAAGGTGAATGGAAAGCCAGTCCACTGGGTGGTGAGGGTGCGTTCGCCGCTACCCAGCCCGAGAGACTCGTCAAGGCCATCTCGTCTGAGCTCGGCATCACAGATTGTAAGTCCCTCGTCCCGCTAATGCAAGTATTGAACTATGCTGACTACCTCCAGATTCCACTATTGTCAACTGGGAGCTTGAGCTCTTTGACGTCCAACCAGCCACTACTGGTGGTCTCGACCGCGAATTCATCTTTGCTGGCCGCATCGACGACAAGCTGTGCTCTTGGGCCGCCATCCAGGCGCTACTCAACTCTGATGCATCCCTAAGTACCTCCTCGCAGATCCGTGTCGTCGCCCTGTTCGATGACGAAGAAGTTGGCTCGTTGCTGCGTCAAGGTGCGCGTGGTAACTTCCTCCCTAGCGTTGTCGAACGCATCGTGGAGGAGTTCGCTGAGTCGAAAGTCAAGAACTCGCTTGCCCGGACCTATGCGAACTCCTTCTTGGTCTCCAGCGACGTTATTCACGCCGTCAACCCCAACTTCCTCAACGCCTACCTCGAGAACCATTCTCCACGGCTCAACATCGGCCCAGCTGTCTCCGCGGACTCCAACGCCCACATGACAACCGATGCTGTTAGTACTGCCATCCTCCAGCGTTGTGTTGACGCCGATGCTGGTACACGCAAACAGGACCCTAAACTGCAGGTTTTCCAGATTCGCAATGACAGCCGGAGCGGAGGTACTGTAGGCCCGATGCTATCGGCCGCTACAGGCATCAGGGCAATCGACTGCGGTATTCCGCAACTCAGTATGCACTCTATCCGTGCAACTACTGGCAGCCAGGACCCTGGCCTTGGCGTTTTTGCGTTCCAGAGCTTTCTTGAGAGGTTTGAGGAGGTAGACAAGGAATTCAAGTAGGCCCTGGATTCCACGCGAGTGAGGAGGACGACAACAGGCAGCGTGAGCGTGCTGGCGAGCAAGTGGGAGGAGATGAGTTTGATGCGTGGACTGCCTCCAGGAGTAGGTTTCTCTATTGACAAAGAGGTGGTATTGTGAGGTCGTAGTTTTGAGCGAGCACGGCAATGACATTGATTTTGACTGTTTGGACACCTCCGGGGTGGTGTGTGCTGGTGGAAATCTCGCGATTGGGAATACGGCGGTTTCCGGCCTCTTGCCCTTGCTGAGCGCGGTTCTAGAAGAGCTATCGAACGTGGTGCTTCTATCTGGGGTCGCTATTCGGAATCTCGAAAGCGCTTTGTATTGTCCGGGTGTGCGATGACAATGAAAGATGCCCCCAACATGTTCATGCCCCGTTGGCCTCGGAGCATTCGGACTCGACGAGATGATGCTCTTCTAAGCTAGCTCCTGGTGTTTGAGAAACTGAACATGTATGCCTCTCGAAGCTGAGACACTGGATCTACATATTCTGTCCTGGACCCTTCCCGAATGCTTCACCTCTAGAATCGACTTTGTTCTACCAAAGTCCAAGAAAAGGCGTTGCTGTTACCCATGGTCTGGCGCTGTGGAGCTATGTATCGAAGGCGATTACAGATTTGCTTGGCTCGTTCGTCTGGCTTTCAAGTTCCAACATTTACTCACCACATGCTGTGCAGTCGATCTCCACCCAGGCATGATATCTCTTCGAAGCAATGTTGGCAGAGTCATACGTCAGCTACCCTCCAGTTGTCAAATTTCACATGCATCTCTTGAGACTCTTCGTGTTCTCCCAGTACCGGTATGTTTCATAGTCATTGTTCAGGTGTGGATGGAAGAACAGTCAAAGTGGTGTGTCTCTCTTCTTGACGAGCACTTACTTCCATATCACTCACGGGCGTCACAACCTTGCGTAGATAAGCGCTAGTTACTAGCCGCATCGTTAGCGCATCTGCTTTGCAGCTGTTGTAGAACGTGAAGTCCGGGATCTCTTTCCTCACGCTCATCCTTCATTAGCCCCTCGTCCCAGTCGCGCCTGTTGGTTGGTGGTTCGCCGGTCTTGATTTCGGAATAGCAAAAACTCACCCCCTCCCCACCAGTGCATCTACACTCACAAAGGAGACTTGCTGCAAGGCTGATCAGCCCAGTTCCAAGAGCTTGGCAGGAAGCTCGTCTATGCAGGCTTTATCACCCATCACTTCGGTCTCTTAGCCTGCTGGAGAAAACAGAGCGGGTTATAAGGCAGCCACCACCGCCCTTCGCAAAGTTGATCCTGAAATTGAACTTTGTCTGTTCACGATGAGATTTCAGTTTTTCACTATAATCCTGCCCTCGATCGTCGCTTCGGTATCGGTTCCAGCATGTCGATGTGTAAGCTTAAATTTTCCAACTCACGTTTTGCCTGCTAACGTGCTCACAGGGTCCAGAAGACGATTTCTGGCCATCAGAGACCGTGTGGAGAAAATTTGACTCACTCCTGGGACACCGACTGATCAAGACGTCACCCCTAGCTGAGTCTTGCTACCCTGGTCCGCAAGAGAATCGTACAAAGTGCGATTATATCAACGCCATCTGGTCCACGCAACCTTTTCACACAACTCAGCCGCTTGGTTTGACTTATCCTTGGAACATTACTTGTCCACCTATTAATTACGCAGCTGGAGAGCAGCCAGTGTCTTGCACACTCGGACCAAACCCGAGATATGCTGTCAGCGCTTTGAATACCCATCACATCAGGTCAACTCTGGCGTTTGCAACTCTATGGAACATTCGTTTGGTCGTCAAAAGCACAGGTCATGATCTTCTTGGCCGCAGCGATGGATACGGAAGTCTTGAGCTCTGGCTACACAACTTCCGCAACGGCATTGAATATCAATCCACGTATGTGGCCACCGACAAGTGCTCGAAGTCCGGGTGGAAGGGCGATGCAGTCAAAATCAATGGTGCCTATCAGTTCACAGATGTTTATGCCGTGGCAAAGAAGAACAACGTCATCGTTGTTGGTGGAGGTGCGCCCTCGGTCGGAGCAGTAGGTGGATGGCATACAGGAGGAGGTAAGTTGAGTGCGTCCAGCCACACAGTGGTACACTCTAACTTTGTCCAGGACACGGGCCCGCAACCCGCAACTATGGCCTGGGCGCTGATCAGATCCTCCAAGCTAGAGTCATGCTAGCCAGCGGGTTGATTGTCACCGCAAGTGCCTGCCAGTACTCGGATCTCTACAAAGCGCTACGCGGGGGAGGTCCTGGCTACGGTGTCATCCTCAGTCTTACGGTCAAGGCTCATCCGAATGTGAAAGCCATTGCTGTTCAGCGTCTTGAAATTACTCCGAAGACGTCCAACTCGTCTGCTGTCTTGGACGCCATGACAGTCATGTTCCAGAGCTTCCCCGACATCAATGATGCCGGTTTCGCTGGTTACGGCTATTGGGCAATCAACGGCTACCAGACGCTATTCGCAAATACTACTGCAGGCTACTACCATGACTTCTGGAACATTGGCAACGACACGGCCACAGCCAAAGCGTCTTTTGCGCCTGTCCGTTCAAGGCTTGACAAGCTTCAAGACATTGTGACCATCAACGAAAGCTACAAGGAATACCCAGATTATTGGTCGATGTACGAGTCCGAGTCAAGCCTGAATGATCCTGTCGGCACCACCCCTGTACTATCCTCCCGCCTCTTCGATCGGGCATCCATCTCCAGCCACCAGAAAGTTCGCGATACTCTTCCAATCATTATCGGCCCACCCGAAGAATTTGGACAAAACACCATTCTGCTTGTCTCTGGCGGCCAGGTCGCCAAAGATGCGGCTGATCCGTATTCTGGCCTCCATCCCGCATGGCGAACATCTCCTTTCGTGAGCATTGTCGGACGCGGCTGGCTGCCAGGATCCAGCGAAGAGATCAAAGCCTACATCAGGAATGACGTAACTAACGTGAAGGGTGCGGCGATGAAGGCACTTGCACCCAACACTGGAGCCTACATGAACGAGGGCGATCGACTGGATCCTGAATGGCAGGAAGCCTTCTACGGCTCTAATTATGCAGCTCATTCGGCAACAAAAAGGAAGTTCGATCCGTTCGACCTGTTCTACTGTCCAACTTGTGTAGGTAGCGAGCGGTGGATTGAGCGTCCGGATGCACCTCTTTGCCGTGCGTCCTAACCTTGGAGATGGAGGTAGCTGCATCCAGCACTCAGTGCGGCGATGATGCTTTTGTTCGCACTCATGAGTTGGTCGGCGGATAGTTCAGTACCCTGCCCGAGTAAAGACAAATACATTCATTCAAGCGGAGTCCCTCGACTACAGCAAAATGCATCGGCCGGGAATCGAACCCGGGGCTAGCCGAAACTGTCCTGTTATGGATGGCAACGGCTAATTTTACCACTAAACCACCGATGCTGACGAAGGTGTCTTGCGTACTTTGATAAAGAAAAGGCGGGTGTCTATTATTATATTAATGAAACAAAATTTAGATTCCTGGAACATCACTGTTCGTGGCTTTTCTCCTATGGGGTAAACGTACCTCACGGGCGAGTGGAACACCGAGCGAGTGGAACACTTTTGCCAAGCCCCCACCAAACCACCCTTTACATACTAATGCCTTCTCAACACCACTATTTAGACGTGTCAAACGAAGCTCAGATACAGCTTGCGCTTCAAGCTCTTCAACAAGACGCGACTCTATCCCTGCGACGCGCTGCTACTATCTACAGGGTTCCTCAAGCTACACTAAGTAGACGACGCGCAGGACAACCTTCACGCGCTGATATTACAGCTAACTCACGGAAGCTGGACAACAATGAGGAGAAGGTGATTGTTGAACATGTTTTTGAGCTAGATGCGCGAGGATTTTCCCCTCGGCTCTCAGATGTGGCTACTATGGCCAATTCCTTGCGCGCTGAGCGTAATCTGGGCCCTGTTGGCGCAAACTGGCCCAGTACGTTTGTTAAGCGACACCTAGAGCTTAAAGTCAAGTTCAATCGCAAGTACGACTACAAGAGAGCTCTCTGTGAAGATCCTGAGGTTCTGCAGGGCTGGTTTAGCCTGGTAGCCAACACCAAAGCCAAGTATGGCATCCAGGATGAAGACACGTACAACTTCGACGAGACAGGCTTCATGATGGGCCAGATCTCCCAAGGAGCAGTTGTTACAGCTTCAGAACGACGAGGTCGGCCAAAGGCAGTCCAGCCAGGCAACCGGGAGTGGGCTACAGCTATAGTAGGCATCAATGCCAAAGGATGGGCCATTCCTGCCTTCCTTATCTTTAAGGCCTACTACCACCTCTCTGCCTGGTACAAAGAAGAGGATCTGCCTCAAGACTGGGTTATTGGAGTCTCTGATAACGGCTGGACTACCAACAAGCTTGGTCTAGACTGGATAAACCACTTTAACAGGCATACAAAGGAGCGTACTGTTGGCACCTACCGTTTGCTCATTATTGATGGTCATGAGAGCCACAACTCTCTTGAATTCCAGCAGTACTGCAAGGATAACAAGATAATTGCTCTCTGTTTGCCTCCCCACTCATCACATCTTACACAGCCTCTTGATGTGGCTTGTTTTGCTGCTTTAAAGAAGGCGTATGGGCGCCAAGCTGAAATACTCATGCGTAACCGGATCAACCACATCACAAAGACAGAGTTCCTACCATGCTTTATACGCGCCTACAATGCTGCAATTATTTCTAGCAACATTCAGGGAGGGTTCCGAGGCGCTGGACTAGTCCCATTTAACCCACAACGGGTTATAAGCAGCCTTGATGTGAAGCTGCGCACGCCATCACCACCACTACCTGTCAACAACGAGCCCTGGCAGTCGCAAACCCCAAGCAATACCTTAGAATTTGACTCACAATCTACTCTGATTCAAGACAAGTTCAAGAAATACCAGGGTAGCTCACCAAATTCCACAACAAGCGCGCTTGAGCATTACATCAAGGGTGCAGCAATAGTCACGCACAAGCTGGTTTTGGCGCAACAGGAGATTGCCGAGCTTCGAGCAGCAAATGAGGCAGCTACACAACAGAAATCACACAAAAGAAAGCGAGTTCAGGCAGAAGAGACCCTAACAGTTAAGGAGGGCCAGCGATTGACAGCTCTAACAGAGTTTGGGGCGCGTGGTGATGGTAAGAAGGCAAAGAAGCAGGTGCGCGCTGATGGGGCTGAGCCGACCCAAAGGCGCTGTGGACGGTGTAGTAAGACTGGACATAACGCGCGAACGTGCAAGACTGATATAGAAGTAGTCTCTGAGTAATATTACAGCTTGTTTTGCCTTGTGCAGCGCCGTTTTGTGGTGTTTTGGGTCATAATAGGGTGGGCTTTGGTGGGGGCTTGGCAAAAGTGTTCCACTCGCTCGGTGTTCCACTCGCCCGTGAGGTACGTTAATCATCCCTCCAAATCTTAGATGGAAATCCCCTGTGGAGCCGGTGGGTCTCGGCCTCGCTTGAAGATGCCTCGATACACTTCAATCGAGCTTCGATCCAAAGCCAATCCAAAGCTCCCCGCCTCATCGCAATCTTACGTCGGCCCGGACGCAAGATCATTAGCTCCATGGTGTGCACCTTTGTAATGATCGTTGTTGTATACACCTTCCTATCATGGGCCTCACAAGCCTACCTGCCTGTACGGGTTAGAGATCGTTGCGCAAGGTGGGGTACCTTCAAGTACCGCACCACAGCATCATTATTGTCTGCCCAAACTTTCGCCTCGAGCTCCTGTAGACAAAACCAATTAAGTCTGGAGGTGCAATGAGAAATTACAGTGTCACCCTAGCGCTCAGCGCGTTGCTCCCGACACTCGCCTTCTCGCTGCCATCTAAACCCTCTTTGACATGGGACATAAAACCGACAAATAGCACCCGACAATTCCGCGGTCTTTCTCCAATCTCGCGTGACGTAGCCTGGATTTCAGGCACAAACAGCACCGTCCTCCTCACCACCAACGGCGGCAGATCATGGACCAACGCATCACCCTCCCTCTTCCCAGAAAACTCCACGCTCTTCCAATTTCGCGACATCGAAGCTTTCTCTCCTGAATCCGCCGTTGTCTTGTCCATCGGCGAAGGAAATGCAAGCCGGATCTACAAGACCATTGACAGTGGAAAGACCTGGAGACCAACATTTATCAACACCGAACCAGCTGCGTTCTACGACTGCATGGCGTTCGAGAACAAAAAGCACGGCCTTGCGGTGAGCGATCCGGTGGATGGCAAGTTCAGACTCATTGAAACGTGGGATGGCGGCGCGACGTGGAGGATTGTCGATCCTGCCGGGATTCCTGCTGCACTAACTGGCGAGTTCGGATTCGCGGCGAGTGGGACGTGTATTGAGGCTGCTGCAGGGCGATGGTACGTCGCGAGCGGAGGTGTTGATCCGGGACGTATTTATTGGAGCAAAGACGGGCAAAAGTGGAAGTTTAGCAATAGCTCGATTGCGGGCGGCGCAGCGGCTGGCGTTTTCTCGGTGAGATTCAGGGACGAGGAGAATGGCATCGCTGTCGGTGGGAATTATGAGAAGCCTGCAGGCAACGTCGATAATGCCGCGTGGTCGAGCGACGGCGGTAAGACATGGCACAAGGCAGAGAGCTTTCCTGGGGGGTACAGGTCTGGTGTATCCTGGGTACCTGGGCGACATCGTACCGCAGTGGCAGTAGGGACGTCTGGCTCAGATATAACGTACGATGGTGGCAGGACTTGGCAGACAATTGGGAATGGGACGTTCGATGCCGTTGAATGCGTGAGCAAGGACGCATGCTGGGCGTCCGGGTCAGGCGGTCGAGTGGCGCGTTTGAAGCTCTAGACATTGTAACGGCATTAAGGAGTACGTATTGCAAAGAAGTATTGCCACCAGGATGCATAGAGTCCTATGGGTCTCGTTTTCGGTTCAAATATACATTAAACAGTATTTACATATGGAAGTGAGTAAGTGCACCTCTCCTTCATTCGCAGGCTTGCGCGTTCTTCGCAACCTTTGTAACTGTCGACCATACAGTAGTCGTGCTCTTCGCCACTACAGTCTTGGTGCCCGGAGGCGCAGTTACTGTATCCGTAGCGACACCGCCACCCTGTGTGATGGTCTGGTACACGGTGTGGGTGCTGACAGGGAGTGTAGTGCGGATTGTCAAAGTCACATCTGCAGATCTCATGATGACCACGGTTTGCTGAGCGGCAGTGACGACCTGAGTCGATGTGCGGGTCTGGAGGCTGCTGATTGTTACAGCCTCGGGCGTCACAGTCTGCAATTGCTGCTCCGTGACGTAGCTGGTGGACAAAGCAGTTGTCGTGGAGGCTTTCAGGGTGGTGGTCTCGCCGATCGTCTTCGTCGACGTCTCAGTGGTCCAGTCGGTTGAGCCAGCTTGCGCGATGGTTGTGGTCTTGACATAAGACCCTATGCTCAAAGTACTGGTCGCGCCTGGCTGTGTGTACGTCTTGATCTTGGCGACTGAAGTCTCAGTGACAAGAGCAGTAAATCCAGCCTGAGTCGCTGTAGCGGTCTTGACGAAGCTGGTAATAGTAATGCTGATTGTTACCGTCGTAGTGCTGGCAGCCGCGCGGGCAATGACAGCACCGCGGCGGAGCATGCGAGCAGATTCGGTGGGGATGCAAGACTCCGTTGTCGTTGTCTTTTTCGTGACCGTCTTGGGAGAAACGGTGCTGATGGTGACCGAGTTTTTGGGCTTTACGGTCGTAGTTTTGGTGCTGCTGGGCTCCAGCGAGATGGTCGTCTTGATTGTTGTAGTGATACCCCTGGGCGTGATACTGTTGACAAACGTGGCCGTAGTCCCCTCGCTCTGCGTGATCGTAGTAGGCTTGGGGCTCACAGTCTGGACAAAAGAAACAGTAGTGGTTCCCTTGACGGTCACGGTTGGAGCCTTCGCCCTTGTGGTTCCACTTACTATCGTGGTCGCCTTGACAACACTACTCTTGGTAACAGCCTCTGGAGTAATCGTGAGGCTGTCGTCTTCGGTGGTTACAACTGTGGAGGTGGAGGTGATGTCGGGGGAAGTGTACGAGACGGTCGCGGTTTCCTTGTTGACCACGGTCTTAACCACATCGGCACCGGTGATTGATGCAGTCGATGTGATCTTAACGATGGTGGTGGAGGTAGCGTCAGGCTGGACGATGGTAGTGCTAGCCGTGAGCTTGATGACAGCTGTGGTTGTTGTGTAGACGGTAACGACTGGGAGCGAGGAGGTAGAGATGAGACTTGAGGAAGAAGCTGTACTCGAACTCATGGAAGTGCTGGAAGCTGAGACTGCCAAAGACGATGCAGTAGCACAGACCTGAGCAGTGCCTATTCCTACGGTGAAAGGCTGGGTGTCCACGCGAGAGAAATCGATGAACATGGTAGATGCAAAGAAGTTGGCAAGCTGGAATTGCACAACATCGGCGTCCGAAAGCTGCTGCGAAAAAGATGCACGGCCGCAGATACTCGAGCCTGGCCCATAGTTGTGATACTCTCCAAATGTCACACCACTGGTTTGAGGCGACGACTTGCTCCACTGATTCCACCCCGCGGCGCTGATCATCAAATCGAGGTAGCTATCAACAAACGCCACCCGTGCATTGCTGTTCCACGGTCTGCCAAGTCCCACATTTTTGAAGGGACCTGTGCCTGATGCAGGCTTTAGGGTGCACTGATCGAAGACGAAGCCGGCAGCAGTCGCATTGGTAGTGCGTTTGCCCGCGGTGATGCTGATGCTGTCCTCGTTCGGTGCGATGGTCGATTCGAGGAAGTATGCAGCTCCGTTGCCGTAGATGAAATCCACATTTCCTTCAATGTAGGTCTTGAAGGTGAACAGATATCCTGAGACAGAGAGGGTATCTTGATTTCCATAGATCTGGCATCCATACAAGGCAGCATACTTACTGCTCTTCACTGCGAAGCCCAGCGAGGCAATATTCTGAGTCGTGCCGGCCGTGTTGCGGAAGTTGATGTTATACGCGTAGAAGTAGTTGCCAGTGGCGTACACAGTCGCTCCGTCGGTATTGCTTCCCTCCGTGCCCTGAGTGTCAATGCCGCGGTTAAACTCGATCGAGACCTGATTTTGTGAGTAGTCATCCGTAGCATTGCTGTAGCCCATGAAAATGGTAGTGCCGGACTTGTTGACGATGAGCTGTTCGTTGTACACGCCGGGGTAGATGAAGATGGTTGCGTTAGTCTTGCTGGTAGTTGGCGCAGCGTTCAAGGCATCTTGAATGGTCTGGTAAGTCGTGGTACCGGCGATAGGACCCTTAGAAACGATGAGAGCACCACTTGGTGGGGTTGTGCCATCTGCGGTAGAATTACCGCTAACAGTGGTATTACTGGGGACAGAAGGCGCCGCAGTGGCAGGGACCGGTGTCACAATCGAGTTCCAGTAGGTCATATCGATCCACTCCGTCGAGTCCAATACCGAAGGAAGTGAGTAGGTATCCGAGGCAAGAAGTGTGGCAAAGCCGAAGGCCTCCCGGGCAGCGACGTTGTTCTCCCAGTTCGACGGGCCGCTGTTATTGAATTCGGCGAATATCACGTGGTCTGTTCGTGGATCAGAAGCACTCCAAATCTTCCATCCTGCAGGCGCTATTGTCGAGTCAATATAGCTGTTCTTGATTACGACAAGCGCATATGCAGAGTAGGGACGACCCAGGTAGACCTTGTTTGTGAGATCGTCGGCAACGCCTGGAGCAGCCGTGAACAGGCAGTTATCGAAGATATAGCCTCCAATGGCAGACATTGAGGCTCTGCTGTGAGCGGTGATGGCAGAAGACTTGCGCTTGGCACCGATTGTGCAGCCTTTGAAGTACGCCTTTGAGTATCCCCAGACAAAATCAATTGCACCACCGACGTAGCAAGACTCATAGTACTGGTAGCCGTTGGTAGCACCAGTGAGTAGCGTGTCTTGCCATCCGTCGAACGAGCAGCCATAGAAAGCGATATCGTTGCCATAGATGGAAGCTGCGAGTGTGACATAAGACGCTTGAGCACCATCGAGGTTATCAGTGTTGATTATGGCAATGTTGTAGAAGCTGATGCGGCTCGAGGCTGTCTGTATGGTAGCAGTCTCGGCGTCCGAGTGGCCAACGGGAAGTGGCGAGACAGAAAGACCATGCGAAAATGTAATCGTAACAGTGTTGTCCTTGTAGGACTGGCCAGAGTTCCCTGCGGTGTACCCAATGATTCTGACGGCACCAGGACGGTTGATAGTAGGCACCTGCTCGTTGTAGCTACCGGAGTACAGGAAGATCGTCTGGTTTGTGTTGTCCTTCGGCAAGGACGCGAGAGCCGCGGTAAAATTCGTGTAGGAAGCATTGTGACTTCCATCGACCGAAACAATAATTGCACCAGCTGGAGGGGCTGAACCGCTATCAGGATGAGCATTAATGATTGAAGTGGTCGTGCTCCCGGTGGAAGTTGTGGTGTTGGTCGAGGGCGAAGTTGAGGTTGAGGTCGAAGTACCTGTCAAGCTATAGGATGGGACATAGTCGTAGGCCGTCTGATCGAGCCATGTGGTATCACCGATCCAGGCAGCAAGCTCGTATTGCGCTGCTTGGGCAGTCGTCAAATTTGTCGCGAAGATAGCACGCTGCGTAGTAGCTTGCCACGAGCCAGGGCCGGTGTTGGCATATTCACCAAACATGATGTTCGAGGTTTGAGGAGAGCTTGTTGACCAAACCGACCATCCAGCGGCAGAAATGTGCTTGTCGATGAAAGAGTTTGTGTAGACTGCAATCGAGTTCTCGGAGTAAGGACGCCCTAAATAGCTCGTGCCAAACACGCTGCCGTAGGTGGAGCTGTAGGTAATGACAGACCGATCGAACACGTATCCACCGGTGGCAGTGGCTGTCTGTCGAGATTGCGCCGCGATACAGGTGCCGGGGGTGTTCGTGATGATCATGCATTGATGAAAGAATGCGGTCGAATAACCCCAGATGAAGTCGACAGACCTTAGCTTGGTCAGCATGCATTGAGCAGAACACCACGGATTCGAAAATTCACCCTTCAATGTAGCAGTTGGAGAAGACCTGAGTGCCTTTGTTGGCCAAGAGAGTATCCTGGAACCCGGTGAAGGAGCATCCGTATGCGGCCATGTTCGACCCATAGAAGTCGGCAGCCAGAGCAGCTGTATCCTTTGTCTGCGGGTAGACATTGGCAAAGTTGATGTTGTACAGCGCCAAGCCTGAGTTGTCACTGGTCTTCTTCGCGTAAATGGCGGGTGTAATCTCATTCCGACCAGCGCTGGTTAGGACACCGTTCGAGGTCTGGATAGTCACTTGGTTTTGGGTATAGTCGCGGGTGCTGTTTGTAGCGCCGATCAATGTGACTTTGCCCTTACGAGTGATCGAGATCTGCTCGTTGTAGACACCAGCTCCAATCTGAATGGTGTATGCCTGAGAGTCGTTCGGCAGAGCGGCGATGGCAGCGGTGACGTTGTTATAAGCACATTCCAGACCTGAATCCTTCGATACGATCAGGGTGGCGGAAGGCGCGCATGAAGATGCCGTCGATGAGGCAGTAGCACTAAGACTTGCTGACACAGTAGCATTAAGGCTTGCTGACGCAGTAGCACTGAGGCTTGCTGACACAGTGGCGTTCGCGGTGCTGGAAGGTGTGAGTGAAGAAGTCGAAAATGTTGAAAATGTTGAAGACGTTGAAGAGGCAGCAGCCGCCGAGAGCTGCGCAGCGTCAGAGTCGGCCACAGAAGACAAAACTGATGAGTCAATCCATGAAGTCGAAGAGCTGCCGTAAGGAGCGAAAGCATTCGTAAAGACCTTGTCAATCGTGTACTGCGACACCTGATCGGCTGTGAGCAGGCTATCGTACGGAGGGCGGGTCGCTGCATTGCGAACGTATGATCCAGCACCCGTGTTAGCAAACTCGCCGTAGAACGACGAGACAGTGGCAGCTGTAGGATGGAAGCCGGATGTCGAGATCAGACTTCCCATTGCAACGTTGCGGTAGATGACGGTAGAACCAGCTCCATTGGGTGCCGCTAAGAACACACCAGTGTTGCTGTAGCCAGCCTTTTGCTCGATCGAACTCGAATCGAAAACGACTGTCGAGTTGTAGAAGGTAGAACCCACGGTCGCACCCTTCGAGAACACGACACTAGCACCTGTGGACAGTGGTACAATTGTCGACTTGTAAATGTACATTGAAGGGACGTTGTAGAAGATCTTGTCTGTCCCCTCGATCCTGGAGTAGGCAAAGACCGTGAGACCGTACGACGCAGATACTGCGGTAGCTCCCGGAGAGACAATGGAACATCCGTAGAATGCGATGTTATTGCCCCGCAGAGCGAGTGCAGCTGCATTGGCTGCGGAGGCTGTGGTAATGAAGTTGATGTTCCTGAGTGTAACGCCTTTGGCACTGCTTGAGCCGATGGTGAGAGCTGCACCAGTGCTGGAGATGACCACTTGATTCTGGGACCAGTCTGCAGCAGTGGTGGTAGTAGCTCCAACTATGGTCACCGTGGCCGTGCCTACGATACTCACTGCCTCCAAGTAGGTGCCTAATGATGTTTAGCTTCGAGGTCAGCAACGGGTCCAGGCTAAACTTACCAGGCAAGACTGTCACGGTGGGGACACCGCTAATTTGTGCTGCGCTGACAGCAGCATTGACGGCAGTGTATTGACCTGAGCCGTCTAACGCTACAGTAATGGCTGCACCGGCACTGCTGAGGGTCGCTGAGTAGGACAACGTTGAAGTTACGAGTGATGCGGCTGCGCTCAACGAAGTGCTGCTGGTCGTTAGATTCGATTGAGCTGGTGATTGAGCAGCCACAAGCCCGATGAGAGCAGCAAAAACAGAAGACCGCATAGCGAGTGACGATCTCCGACGATGAGAAGATGGGGACGACGGAAACGCGAGGAATCGCAGGTTGGTAAACTCTTGGTTTACGGTGATCCACGCAGGGGTTATGCCTCTCCTAGTGCACGGGAAAGTCTAGACGGTAAGATGCATCTCGATCGGGATGTGATATAGCGGCTCATCATCGGCACGTCTCACGGCTGGGACTCGACAGCTACATCAGGATGGTTCTTCCCAGGGCGGATAGGCCCGGACCAAAGTATGAGGGGCGATGCCGTGATATTCCCGTATTCCTTACATTGAGCGTGGAAGAAAACGAACCTTCGAACTGACAGGGGATTACCTAGGTACATAACCGTTCACCTGTAAGCACACCAAAAGTGTCTGTCACTTGTGCAACGCCTGACAATAGGCACTTTGTAACAGCTGGAGCTGTAACTTGCAACGAAGGGCTTGTGGATCATTGGACAAGATGCACACGATCGAAAGCTGCCACACCAGGTTCCCCCAGCACCGCGGCTGGCAGGTCGCCGTTGCAAGCTTTAGCTAGTAACGGAATTAAAGGCGAGCCTAGGATCATGGTGGCGCCCCGTCGGCGTTATTGCGATGGTGGTATTGTTTGCGCAAATGCCCTCTTCATTCTCATTTTGTGTAGGTGCAACACTCGCTCAGCGAATCTCGAAGGTGGATCATGAGCTGGTATGATTACCGAGAGTGCCTTATCACTACCGCGCATGATCTCGCGGGTAAAGTCGTAAGGGTAGGTTGAATACCACATTGAAATACCTCCACATAAGATAGAGCGAAGCACCGAATGGCAAGACCGATACAGTTAACCACGTGGAAGGACGCGCTAGGAGCGCAGCAGCTGAGACCCGGACACTGAATCGCTATGCATGAGAATCAATAGCTAGGATGTGGCAGCGTCGTTCGATACGAGGGTTTTTGCACAGATGAGGGCACAGCCCACGTCGTGAACAGGAACTCATCGGGATCCTCGCTGTACCCAGTGCGCTGGGTGATAGGATTTCCAACGTATGGGTGTAACAACGTGGTCGAAGACTGGGGATGGACGGATCAAAAGTGGCGTCGAGATGCCTACCCGAGGCTTGCTGCAGGGACCGCGGACTTCCGGTTCATGGATTGAATTCTTCCTTGGAGCCGCTGTCGGGTTCGGGCTGAGCCTCGCCCGCTGTCGCTGTCGGGCATCCTCGCCCCAGCTCCGCCTCGGAAATTGCATTGTGGGAGGCCAGCGTCTGGACTGAACGCCTCCTCAACCCTTCAAAGCTGAAAAGAGTGGAAAACGAACGATCATGAATCGATGAACGATAGGGGCCCAGAGTGGGAAACCGCGTACGTGGACCTCTTGAGTCGCGAGTGGGCAGTGGGGCACGCAGCCCGTAGACAGATCATTGAGCCGCCGTCTGCACTCCTGCTCTGCTGCATTAGTGTCGCTTATACCCAGATGATCTAAAGGAAGCCCGGGGAAGCGGCTCGTTGACTTTATGTGATAGGCAAACGTGTCCTAATCTCAAGGCACATTGTCGTCTTTCCGCGCTCCTCTGATGCCATCAACAACACCTCCAGGCTCTTTAGAACAAGCGGTACGAATCGAAGGGAACCAATCATTCGAGCGCCCTGATGTGCCTCATCGAGCAATTATGAGGTGTGATGACGCAATGAATGTCCGAGGTATCGGCGGTCGGGGACCTCAGCCGCCATTCACCGATACACATGTCACTCGCTCACCGTCTGCTCCGCGTAAAACAACATAAGCTACTGCATCTGTCTCTCGTAACCCAAGGACATGGACAGCAATGATTTTCGTTAAGCCACCGTCAGCCTTGCGCAATCGGACCGTTCCACCGGATATCCGAGCTGATCTATCTTAGCAACGATGACGCACGACAATCCAGCTCACATTACTGCAGTCACTTCGCCTGCATGTCGCGCAGTTGAAACCCAACACAGCATAGGCGGACGAAATGTCGTCGTGTGCAGGAGAATGGGCGTGTTTGAGGGGTGCCAAGAAGAGTGTGCGCAACTGCCACGTTCTTTGTGCCTTTACGTTCCAAGCTCACTGATACACATGGGTACTCCTAAGGGGCTGCGTCGCATGGGCATCGCATCTGCGTAAAGCAGAGACCTTTTCGAAGCTTGGTATCGAGCAAGCTCGGTGTTCGGTGCTTCGTACCAGGCTGACAAATTTAATCCGCGGACTACAGTACCGGTAGCGTTGAAAAGCGCAACTCCGACCCACTTTCCCATGTTTGAATGACCCATTTCCCATGTTTGGAAAGGAGAAAAAGCCCACCCAAACGGGTCCAGAGTGCCAGTTTGCCCTCGGGTGCCGGACATCAAGGAGCCCACGGCAGCGCCCGGTCTAACTACACCAGTCTCTGGCGACTAAGGTTATGTCATGGCTGCATTTTCGACCAATAGCAATGGCGAGATTGATCTCAGAGGTGAAAATACTGGAGCTACGCACTGCGATGTCCACGCACCAATCCGTACCTTTGACATTCTATCTAGATCGCCTGCAAACGGCCAAAAATGCCTACCTTCGTCCTCGCACAACCAGGGCCAAGCAATGGTTGAGGACCGATTGTGCAAGCTCTCTGACGTTGCTCATCATTTGTATTTAAGACTTAATATCTTTTCTTCGCCCGATTCTCTAGTCCTCAACCTTACCTCCCAGATGCCAGTTCAGGCAAACTAATTCTCACCACATACGACATGGACGGCAGAAGACGAAGCATATCCGTTATGAGTCCCGGCTTGGCCGAGGGAGCTGGTGATGACCTCTTCCGGAGGCTCTCGAGAACCTTCTCCGGCAAATCACAGAGACAACAGGAGCGAATACCAGAGGAGCACGGGATCGAACGATGGACCTCAAGGAACGAGAAGGGCGAGGTCGACGACGGATCAGAGAAGACCAAGGTCAACGATTGGCGCCTGGACCAGCACGTGAAGGAACTTCAAGCCAACGATCCTGCAGAGGGTCGTAGCCTTGGCGTCACATGGAAGGGCCTCACAATCAAGGTCGTACCATCCGACGCTACGTTACAAGAGAATGTATTCAGTCAGTTCAACATGGTCCAGCAGGCAAAGGAGGCGCGAAATAAGGCTCCTTTAAAGACGATCCTTGATGATTCTTTCGGATGTGTTAAGCCTGGTGAGATGCTGCTGGTGCTTGGTAGACCGGGCTCAGGCTGCACGACTCTCCTGAAGATGCTCGCCAACAAGAGAAAGGGGTACGTAAACCATTCCGAGTGTCTGACCGTGGAGTATCCACTGACGTGACAGTCAGATACACTGAGATTGATGGCGACGTCCGCTTCGGATCCATGACTGCGAAAGAGGCCGAGCCGTACCGTGGGTCCATCGTGATCAACACTGAAGAGGAACTCTTTTACCCTTCTCTCACCGTCGGACAGAGTCTAGATTTTGCCACTCGATTGAACATCCCCGACACGCTCCCTGCCAACTCAGAGAACCGCGAAGACTATCGTGTCAAGTTCAAGAAGTTCCTTCTCGATTCTATGGGTATCTCACACACCGAAGACACAAAGGTTGGCGACGCGTTTGTTCGAGGTGTGTCTGGTGGTGAACGCAAGCGTGTGTCCATCATCGAGACCTTGTGCACAAGAGGCAGCGTCATGTGCTGGGACAATTCGACAAGGGGATTGGACGCCTCTACAGCACTTGAATACACCCGCGCCCTGCGCTCATTGACCGACACGATGGGTATTGCCACCATCGTCACGCTGTACCAGGCGGGTAACGGCATTTATGACTTATTTGACAAGGTGCTTGTCCTCGATGAAGGCAAACAGGTCTACTACGGCCCACTTGAGCAGGCTCGCCCCTTTATGGAGGACCAGGGCTTCGTCTGCAGTGACGGTGCCAACGTTGCGGACTTCCTGACAGGTGTCACCGTACCAAGCGAGCGGCAGATCCAACCTGAGTTCGAGTCACGATTCCCTCGCAACAACGTTGAACTAGCGAAGGCATACCGCGAGTCGCCCGTCAAAGCCGACATGGAGCGCGAGCTGGACTATCCCAACACTCAAGAGGCGAAGACCAACACGGAAAACTTCCTCCATGCAATTTCTCTCGACAAGTCTAAGCACCTTCCTAAGAAGTCGCCTATGACGGTTTCGTTTCTCGCTCAGGTCAAGGCGTGCGTTGCCCGTCAGTATCAAATCATTTGGGGTGACAAGGCCACGTTCATCATCAAACAAGGCTCTACCATCGTACAGGCCCTCATCTCTGGCTCTCTCTTCTACAACGCTCCGGACAACTCAGCTGGCCTATTTATCAAGGGCGGTGCTCTATTCTTGGCTCTTCTTTTCAACGCCTTAATCGCCATGTCGGAGGTCACCGATTCCTATGCTGGCCGTCCTATCCTTGCTAAACACAAGAACTTCGCTTTCTTCAACCCAGCTGCTTTTTGCTTAGCCCAGATCGCTGCGGATGTTCCAATCCTCTTCTTCCAAGTCACCTCGTTCATTGTCATTCTGTACTGGATGACTGCCCTCAAGGCCACAGCCGCCGCTTTCTTCACCTGCTGGTTTGTTGTGTACCTCACAACATTCGTCATGACTGCCTTCTTCCGCATGATCGGTGCCAGCTTTCCCAACTTTGACGCAGCTTCAAAGGTTTCCGGTTTTTCCGTCACGGCCCTGATCTTGTACATTGGCTACCAGATTCCTAAGCCACAGATGCACCCCTGGTTTGTGTGGATCTACTGGATCAATCCTCTTTCCTACGGCTTCGAGTCGTTGATGGCCAATGAATTCGAGGGTACCGTAATTCAATGCGAATACGCAAATCTGGTCCCCAACTACCTGCCGCAATACGAGAACCCCGCTTACCAATCTTGCGCTGGGATCGTAGGTGCTGCCCCCGGTGCTGTTTCATTGACTGGCGAAGAGTACCTCCGAAGCTTATCGTACTCGCCATCTCACGTCTGGCGGAACGTCGGTATCCTCTTTGCTTGGTGGGCCCTCTTCGTCGGCCTCACCATCTTCTTCACTCTTCGTTGGGATGATGCTGCTGGTTCTACTGGTGCGCTCTTAATTCCCCGCGAGAACGTAAAGAAAACTCCCAAGTCCATTGCTCCCGCTGATGTCGAAGCTCAAGCCGATGAGAAGGCTCCTCGCCCCCGATCTAACGATGGCAACGACGCCTCGAGCGACCAGGCTGGCGGAAACCTCACGCGTAACACGTCAGTCTTCACATGGCGCAACCTATCCTATGTTGTCCAGACTCCCTCAGGCCCTCGCACTCTTCTCGACAAAGTGTCGGGCTATGTAAAGCCTGGAATGCTGGGTGCTCTCATGGGTTCATCTGGTGCTGGAAAGACCACGCTACTTGATGTTCTGGCCCAGCGTAAAACTGATGGTTAGTTTCAAATTTTGTTTCAATCCTGATCATTGCTAACACCACTCAAGGCACTATCCACGGTGAAGTCCTGGTTGACGGCCGTCCTCTTCCTGTCTCCTTTCAGCGTTCCGCAGGCTACTGTGAGCAGCTGGACGTCCATGAGCCCTTATGTACGGTCCGCGAAGCTCTCGAGTTCTCCGCTCTTCTTCGTCAAAGCCGCGAGGTCTCTCGTGAGGAGAAACTTGCCTACGTTGACACTATCATTGACCTTCTGGAGTTGCACGACCTCGAACATACGCTTATCGGACGTATAGGTGCTGGTCTCTCTGTCGAACAACGTAAGCGTGTCACTATTGGTGTTGAACTCGTTTCCAAGCCCTCTATCCTGATCTTTCTTGACGAGCCCACCTCTGGTCTCGACGGACAAGCCGCCTTCAACACAGTCCGCTTCCTCAGAAAACTTGCCGATGTTGGTCAAGCAGTTCTGGTCACCATTCACCAGCCTTCTGCCCAGCTTTTCGCCCAGTTCGACACACTCCTGCTACTCGCCAAGGGCGGCAAGACAGTCTACTTCGGCGAAATTGGCGATAATGGTCAGACCGTTAAAAACTACTTTGATCGCGAAGGTGTTCCATGTCCTCGAGATGTCAACCCTGCGGAGTTCATGATCGATGTCGTCACAGGCGCTCATTCGACAGAACGGGACTGGCACCAGGTCTGGCTCGGATCGCCTGAACATACGCAAATGGAACAAGACATGGAGCACATCATCACTGACGCTGCCGGCAAGCCACCTGGTACTACTGACGATGGACACGAGTTCGCTACCGACATGTGGACCCAGACCAAGTTAGTTACTCAGCGCATGAACATCAGTTTGTACCGCAACGTCGACTACGTTAACAACAAGTTCGCCCTCCACGTCGGGGTGGCTCTCTTCATTGGTTTCTCGTTTTGGCAGATCGGCGACTCGGTTCAGGAGCAGCAACTCGTCCTCTTCTCTCTCTTCAACTACATATTTGTTGCTCCTGGGGTCATCGCACAACTGCAGCCTCTGTTCATCGACCGCCGAGATATTTACGAGACAAGGGAGAAGAAGTCAAAGATGTACCACTGGGCCCCTTTTACGACTGGACTTATCGTCTCTGAGATGCCTTACCTCGTCATCTGCAGCGTCCTCTACTTCCTTTGCTTCTACTACACTGCCGGCCTCCCGGTCTCTTCTGATAAGGCAGGTGCGGTATTCTTCGTCATGCTCATCTACCAGTAAGTTGCTCTCCTTCATCACACATCCAGTCAATGCTGATTCTAATCAGGTTCTTCTACACTGGTCTCGGTCAGTTCGTCGCCGCCTACGCACCCAACGCCGTCTTCGCCTCTCTTGTCAACCCCCTCATCATCGGTATTCTCGTCTCCTTCTGCGGTGTGCTTGTCCCCTACGCCCAGATCCAACCCTTCTGGCGCTACTGGCTGTACTACCTTAACCCCTTCAACTATTTGATGGGAGCACTCCTCGTCTTTGTTGACTTCGACTGGGAGGTCAACTGCAAGGAATCAGAGTTCGCCATCTTCGATCCTCCTTCCGGCCAGACTTGTGCTCAGTATCTCGAGGGCTGGCTTTCTGGCCCCGGTGCCCGCAACAACTTAATCAACGGTGATGCGACGGCTGATTGCAGGGTTTGTCAGTACCGCCGTGGCAGCGATTACTTGTACACCGTTAACCTTAACGACTACTACTATGGCTGGAGGGATGCGGCCATCTGTGTTCTCTTTGCCCTTTCTAGCTACGCTTTGGTCTACCTGCTTATGAAGCTCAGGACCAAGACTAGCAAGAAGGCTGAGTAAGACACGGAAAGCACTCTTTTCGTACTCAGTTTTCGGCGTTCTGTTTGGTAGATTTACGGCCGGCTCAAAATCCCGTCGATATTTAATTTGTTTCCATACGTAACGTGTTTTATAAGCGAGTGCGCATTACAAGCGAGTGCGCACCCTACCAACTTTGCGCACCTCTACAAGCGTATATCTCAACAACAAGATGAGATAGTATGTAGATATTAATAGAGTAGATTAAACAGTATCTAAAGTATCTTTCTTGCATGTACGAGAGTTATGCCCAGTCTCTCTGCACCTCTTACAGCGCGCAAGAGCCTGGCGGCTAACACCTGATTGCTCTCCTCCTTGGCGCTCTTCACAAGCAATCTGCTGATTAGCCTCACGTTGAGCAAGGATATCCTCGCCAGCTCCCTTCGTTAAGACCCCACACTGCTGTATACGCTTTTTCTTGCGCTGTTTACGTGCAGACGCTGCCTCATTTGCTCTCTCAAGGCCAGTGATCCGATCGCGCATCAGCTCAGCTGAGAGCATCATCACCTCAGCGCCCTTCTTGAGCTGGTCAATCGCGTCAATAATTGAAGCTGGCGAGGAGCTCTTATGCTTTCTTACGCGCTCACGAATCAACGTTGATTGAGCCTCAAGCTCACGTACGTTGCTCGGCGTACGAGCCTGCCAGGGAGCCTCTGGCAGAGCAGCTGGAGTAGGTGTACGCAGCTGCACGTCAAGCTTTGACAGTACAACGTCTGGTTGGAGAGGTACAAGGCCTGCACCTCGAAAGGCTGAGCAGATATTGGCTGAGGTAAACGATTGATTGAACGCTGCCTTAAATGCTGGCAGGAATTCAAGCTTCGTGATGTGGTTGATGTGGTGGCGGATCAGCGCCTCAATCTCGCGGCTGTACGCGCGCTTCAACGGCGAGAAGCAGCCAACGTCAAGCGGCTGCAGCAGGTGGGATGAGTGAGGCGGCATGCAGAGCGTGCAGATATTGTTCTTCTTGCAGAGCTCCTGAAATTCAAGAGAGTGGTGACTCTCATGGCCATCCAGGATCAGCAGCCGGCGCGCCCCAACTACCTTGCCATCTGTATGCTTAATAAAGTGCTTCAGCCACTCAACTCCAAGCTCGTTGGTTGTCCAGCTGTTCTCAGTGACTGCAACAGCCCAATCGCGTGGGATGTCTTCCTCATACCAGGCAGAAAGGTGGTACTGGCCAGCAAAGATGATGAACGGTGGGATAGCCCAGCCAGCAGCATTGATTCCCTGGATCACCGTGACCCACTCGCGATTGCCAGGCTGGATAGCCTTCGGCCGGCCTCTCCTCTCTGATCCTGTCACAACAAGCTGGGTTGTGATCTTGCCCATCATAAAGCCAGTCTCGTCAAAGCTGTGGACGTCCTCGTCAAGGATGCCATACTTAGCCTTTGTCTGCTCTACAAGCTCAAACCAGCTCCTGATCAGTACAGGATCCTCACATAGAGCTCTCTGCCTGTCGTACGCTCGATTGAAACGCGTTGTGAGACTGTCTGTACGCTTGACAAAGTTGCGCGGCCAGTGGACGCCGACCTGACCAGCGCCGCGCGCAGCCAGCAGCTTATTAGCTATATCACGTACGGCTGCGTACGTAGGCGCAAATCCACGTCGATCTAGATCGAGTATGTAGCTGACTATCACCTCCTCTTCTTGCTTAGTGAGCTTCTTTGAGTTGGGTTGGCAATTGCGTCGGGCAGGCTTGCCAGCAAGTCGGCGGTGGAGTGTGTCTCGAGAGACATTAAACGTCTGTGCAGCAACTGCCTCACTCTGAATTTGATTTCGCTGGAGAGCTAAGATAGCAAGGTGTATATTAGCCTCATAAGAAGCTGGCTGGGCTTGAGTTGGGGGTGCCATGATAGTATAAGTTCACGCGTTGCAAAAAGTTGGTGGGGTGCGCACTCGCTTGTAATGCGCACTCGCTTATAAAACACGTTAGCGAAAAGCATCTTATGTATACCTTCGACCTCTCTCGTCGGCACTTCTTACCAGATCAATAGACTCTTTCAATCCATTCATTATAACACCTTTCTTAATGACTTATACAAATGCTGATGGCACGAAGGTGGCGGGTAAAGTCGCTACTCCCGTTTTTCTTACTGAGCATCCCAGCTCAGGTACCAAACAAGGCTGCCGCGGATGGAAGAGCTACAGCTCCCTACCTCGTCATCATCGAGACGCCTGACAACAAACTCCAGCATCTCGAACCGGCTGTTGGAAAGACGACCGATCTGAAGGTCATAGTTAAACAGACCAAAGAACTATACAGGTGAATGGAATCTCCATGTCCCGAGAAAAAACTTGCTCTAGTGTTGACGGAGATGACTGTGCAGGACGAGATGAAAAGTGACGAGGTGGCGAAGGACGTGAGTGAGGACTACCAACGGAGGCGGGGTTAAACGAACCGGGCAGTGGCCGCACTGAGCATGGAAATGACGACAGCAGCTCCTTCTACTTGAAACGACAAAACCATGAGGTAGACCCATTGAATTTCTACTGTAGCTCTGTCGCCTCCCGTTCTGCTCTAACCTGACTAGATCAGGCCCTTAACCTCGCGTACCACCTCGTCTCCCATTTTCTTCCCATTAATTGAGCCCCAATTGGTATTTCCCCTGTATATCGCTCCACATACGGACTTCAAGAGCGAGTAGCACGAGCAATTGGAATAGCAAGGCCGTATCCAGAGAAGAGTCCAGTAGGATCGATAGCCGCCTTGATCTTCTGAAGTCTTGCAAAGTTGGCGCCATACAGTCTTGAGCTCCACTCTTTGACACTTAGCTCTGAGTTGACGTAGTTGACGAAGCTGCGAAGAGGAGCGGACTTCTTCAGCGAACTTTCGAACGGCTGGAGGAGGTTTTGCATGTAAGCAAGGCCATCGCTGGGCCAGACGCCTAAACTCGCAACGCCATCAACACGTATCAGCCAGAGATTATCACCGTGCGCGAACGCATGATCGCTGTCGGCGATATGGCGACTAACACCCCCCCATAGATCAAGGAAGCCAGTTTGAGTGAGGTCAGTTCTGTTGAAAGAATGATAGCTGGTGAGCAGGGCTTTTGCTTGCTTGATTTTTAGCGGGTGCTTGTTTGTTGTTGTCCAAGACTGGACGAGCGAGGCGCGGCCCCCGAGAGAGCCTCCAGTGGGTAGGTTCATACCAGCGCCAGCGGCAGCAACCTCGGACTCCCAGAAAGAGGAGAGCACAGTTTTCGTCAAGTTCACTGCAGGGGTGATCGATCTCAACGACTCGACGAGCGGGGCGAAGACTGAATCGAAATCTGCTTCCGGACCATAGAAGAATCCAGCGGACGCAAAGTCGGCCAGGGAGAAGCGAAGAGAGAGTTCGTCCGACGCTTTTCCGTCAAGAACCCACTTCTGAATTGCGAGAAGGGCAGATGATGCGGTATCAACATCGACCTCGCCCAGAGCCAACGAATAACTTACGGCCCCGTCATGAGGTAGTTCGAATGTCTTTGTTGTTGCTGAAAGAACGACACCGAAGTTCGGGCCAGCACCCTGGGCAGCCCACAGCAGATCAGAGCCCGGACCCGCTGTCACGGTTGTTCCGTTATAAAGCATGTATTCGACCGAGACGAGGTTATCAGCGGGAATGCCGAGGAACCTGCTGGTTGCTATAAGCCATTCGTCAGTCCGTTGCGTTTACGACAGCGGTTTCAATCACTCACTGCCGAAGCCTCCCCCGAAACTACTGCCCACTAGACCGACGTGCGAGCCACGTACATGAGGGAAATGGCGCTTCGTAGAGTCCCACAGGAACTTGGCAGTTGGTCCGATATTTGACCCTCCGCCGTAGGTCAACTGGTTTGTAGAGTTGTCGAAGCTGAGCTCGGTGAATGCTTCCATGTCGATTACCAGATTACCAGGCTTGCCAAAGCTATAACCTTGGAAAGAGTGACCACGGCCGAATACCGACACCTTGGTTGATGCGTTCCGGGCACAGCCCAATGCTAATGCGACTTCGCTTTGATTCCGTGGGAACGCTACGGATACAGGCTCTCGAGGGATGCGAAATTGAAAAGCCGCGGTGTCATTCGACCAGGTGGCATCTGTAGATATCGAGGCGTGTATGCCTCCATCCGAAAGACAGGCGTGAATGCTCTCTGCCTTACTAATCTGCCCAAACGCAAGGGCTGGTGTCAGGCACAACAACCCAAGAAGGCCATGTTTGTATGTATTAGATGGCGCCATCGCAGCGTTCTTTCTTGGAGATAATGTGGTGAGGGGCAATGTGAATGTTGCGGAAGCTCGCGGCCTTTATAAGCTCCTCTTCTAAGACCGCAGTCGGCGTGGACTCGGCGCAATGATCGTTGCGGCTCTTCTCATGTGTAGCGACGACACAAGAGGAAGTTAGAACCGGAACATCTCGGTAAACAATAACAGCAGACCGAAGCTCCTGCCTGGTCCGACAAAGCTAAGCCCGAGCTTCCTTTCCCTCGTTGCAACTGCCTTGTGCACTACGTGAAAGCACCATTTTCTATTGTGTCGTGCTCAACCAGATTCAGCAACCGGCTTGCTCTGATCGTTACATGATGTCAAAATAGTTGATCAATGCTTTTGAGTTTCCTACTGCGCATCAAAGCCAGCGCTTTCACGGGTGCAGAAGAGATTGCCGTCATGGTTGGGCAACTAGACACCAACGGCGCAGTTTGCTGTACGTGGGCATGAAGTCGGATAGTCTGCTCGCCCTTATCTTTGGTGCACTCGTATTGCTTCCCTGCCTACCCGGATCCTCGATCTTTGAGGCTTGGTGTCGGAGCCAAGGACGAAGCAAAGGTCTTGCGGCGCTTCAAAGTGCCGCTGCCCCACAATTCGAGGAGCCAGCCCCGGGCCACACTCTATTTAATCAGCATACACCGCAACTGCGCGACACCTGCGTAAGTGGATTCATAGTACGCATAGAGATTTCCTGTAAGACGAGGTATCTGTGCTTGTTATCCTGCTGTTGATCCGTTTACATAGACACGTTGCGTCAGTCACATAAGCAAACGCAGTTCTCAAGGGCTGGGAGAAGGTTCTCAATTGAACCCAATGCAAATTGCGATCGCGGAGGCACCATTTGAGCAGCGGTAATTGTCTGGCTGGAACAATCGATCATGATCATAACTGAAGCAGCCGGGTCCAATCGCGTCCGTCCTCAGTCGTTCAGGAGTCCGAAGATCCCCTGAATGTGAGTAGATATCAGTTCAGTTCGATGCGCGTCAGATAGGCTTGGAATGACGTTTTGTCGCAGATAACTAGCCTTATATAAGCAGCCTGATTAGATGTGAAAGTACATTCTATATTTTGTCACTTTTTAGCTGTGACACGTTTCAATTGGATTTCTTTAGTGTAACGGTTTGGGCCATGCCCAACCGCAAGTGCGAGCTGGTACCGGTATAGCTCATGTACAGCCACCTATATATGTAGCTGCCCACCTCAGATAGTCGATTAAGTGCAGTCCTCCTCCTCACACCGTTACATTTGGGGGTAGTGTGTGGAAGACTTTTAGTAGGTTCAGCTTGCAGAAACAGCTCGCTTAGATAGTCACGTGAGCGGCCCCGGCAATAGATAATAAGACCTAACTTGTACGTTGAATCTTCTTTGCTATTGACCAACAGATCCTGTCAAGTAACAGCTTGCAAGCGCGGGTAGCAGCCAAGACTGCAGCTCGAAGCAGTTATCAAATCCGAAATTACCTTTGACAGTTCGCTTGAAAATGGCACATTTCTCGTCGACTACTCGCAAGTTGAGTCTGGTGCTTTGTATTACGAAGCTAATATCACTGGCCTGACTGGAAGCAACTCGCTCGATAATGCACTGTAGGTAATGCTACCAAGAGATTGAACTACGCACCAAGCTTTGTGACAGCAACTTTAGGCTCCTCTCTTCCGTATCTGGCGAGTCAGTATTAGGTGGCACGATCCTGCCTGGTAAATCTTTAATCTGGCTCGACCGCGGCAAGACCAACGGCTTTGACTATCCTCTGTTCACCAATATATTCTTATGCGGCGCACTTTATGACCTAAATGGCGATATTGCATTCCGACTCTCGGCATTGTTGATAAGTTGGCTATTGAACTCTTCTTTAACGGAGGCGAAGCTGCTGCAACTAGTATTTTCTTCCTGACTAGGCCGTTGAACACGATGATCCTCAGGACGGCTAGCTTGAACGAGACTGTGACTGCTAGCGTTGCGGTCTGGTCCCTGAAGGCCACATGTCTCAATGAGGCAAACTTGAATGACATTATATTTGGGAACATCACGGCAACTCCACAACATCCAAGCGCTTGACTAAGGGAAGACGAGCTTCTTCCTAGAATAATCTTACCCGTGAGGAACTGATGCTCCGAGTAGTCTATGAGCGAGATATGGAACTATTGTTCCTAAATGCACCACTTTATTCGCTGCTCCAAACTTGTGTGCGGTCCTTTCTCACTCGTTCTTCAGTATGCACTGACTAGAAGAGATCCCTAAGGTGCCAATTGGCTTGGATTGTGAAGCAGTATCCGTCCATCTTTGAGACGAATGGCTGTAGCTCGGTTACCCACAGCAACGAACTTCCGGCAGCATAGGAGTGCAAAGCGGCTGAATGGTGTACTGAATTTAGTGACATTGGGCGAGATGTCGCGAATCGAAAGTGCGGTGGTCGATATATTGACCCAATTTTGAAGGCTTAACTTCTTATAACTTTGCAGCCTTGTGTTTCCTCCCCCGACTGAATTCGAGCTTCTATTTCTGCTGCGGCGGATCGTGACCTAGAGATGTTATCAAGGGTTCGGCCCACGTCATCGTGGCACTTTCATCTTCCAGTAACTATGCACGTAGCGACAATTCCTGTCCACGCTCGGGAGTTACGGTGGCCCATTACTACGTGTTGGAGCACACCCTTTTTAGGCGTGCGGTCGCCAAACGTTCTCGGGATTTCGCAGCCTGCTTTGCACTCGGTTTGGACGTAGGTCAATCCATACAGCCAGGAGTTAGTTAGAGTATTAGCATTACCGGATTAACGCAGTCGTGAAGGGAACATGGAATTCATGTATCTTTGATCATTAATTGCACCCTGAACGCAGACTCTCGTGGCATATGTTGCACAGCTAACGTCGTGGCGCCGATTTTGCGCTCGCACCGTCTTCGACAAAGTGCGTAGCAATCGTCGTTTCGACGTGGATGCAGCCCTTTTCGTTTGAGCAGCTTGGTGAACCAGACTCGACTGGCATATTGGCAGTGACGAGCGAGTCCTCTGAATCATGTGCTGTTGGCATTGTCCTTCTTGGCGACATAACACTGGCAGTGTGTCCATTTAGGGTATTGTTAGTCTTGCGTTGGCCCGACGTGAGTTCGTAGTGCTTGCCGTAGCTGCTTGTCACGTTCTGTGTGTTGCCTCCAATGAACATAGACCGCAAGGCTGGTAGGCACGACGCAATGATAGCTATAGCGGTTTCGACCATGGATACAGTGCAAGTCAACATCGTCTCGTTGAGGTGGGAGTAGTACGCCCGGATGACTAGCGTAGTATGAGTACGGTAGTCCAAGTGGGACGACCGCGCAGAAGCGACTTACTGCTTGAGATGATCACGAAGATACCAAGCGCAAACACAGCGGCCACACCGAGCTTCTGCTTCAATTTCATTTGCAGCCTCATGACCATGGTGATCGGGAGCGAGATGATGATAGCATCAGAGATGATATTGACTGTTTTGGTCAGTAGGGGTCGTATGCCGAGGAATTGAAACTAGCGTACAGAGTATTGTAATCCAGTAGTTTGCTTGAGCAGCTTTCGGATCGCATTGATCTGTTCGCAGTCAGAAATAAGTCCAATACTAGTGGAATGCAACTCACAGTCCGGATCCGCAGACCATCGCTTGTTGTATGGATAGCACTGGAACAAGATGTCGAAGATGATGATGAGAAACGTGACAGCCAGTCCACCCAGGGCGACATTGTATACTGTGACTAATCTCGAGCCAGGTACGGCAAGGCGCTTGTAGAACAGCACAAGCGCGAATTTGACAGCCCACAGAGATGCCACATACAGGAAGGACCCAGGTACGATCATCTGCATGATACCTTTGAGGTTCTCTGGAGTCACCGTAGCAATGTTACCGAGTCCCAAGTTCCACATGTGCTGCTGGATGGCCAGGTCGCCGATCAGACACAGAAAAGCCAGGACGATGAGGGCGTCTTCGATGGCGAGACCGCCGAACTTGGTCCACCGGGTGTACACCCTCAGCACTACGAAAGGAACCGCAGCCACCGTACATATGTACCACGAGACCTAAAGGTCGATCAGCCCGGACTTGTAACAGCGATAGAGAACAGTACTTACCACTTGGCCGATGCCATCAGCCATTGTACCTACTGTAGTCAATTTTTACTTTCGAGTTGGATCAGGGCTCTTTGGAAGATCCTTCAGAAATGGAATCGATGAAGTGTGAATTAGAAAGGGATCAGATCATGGAGAGCATCCTGGTATATGTTCAATCCAGCAAAATCATGTGGGCCTCACTGATTCAACCTCCTGGGGTACCCAGATAATTAGGTTTGCGGACATCGAAGCTACCATTTGCCCCTGGTGGAGTCATTGGACGATCTCATCTCGTCGCAACGATGACTAGCGGTCTTGCATGGACGAAGTGAAACCAGCCCTGCCGAGCCGTCGCGGACAAAACGATTATTGGGTTGGCGCAACCTCTCTACCTCCCGTTTGCTTCCACGGACAAAAATTGTCTCTTTTCGGAGCGTGCTGTAACGAGGATGATGCCTTGGTGCAATTAGCAGCGTGCCGCTACAGCTGCCGGGCCCCGAACGTCCACTGCCGTCCCGTTCGCGTCGCACAGTTTAAGGTGCTGACTCGGACAGTCACCTGACATTCGGACAACTTCAGCAGTGTAATCATGCAAGTCCATCTCTTACCTCGACACCAACATTCAATGTGTTACTCCGAACCGAGGTGTCGTGCTCGCAACCAGAGCATGGATGTATCGGTGGAGTCGACAGAATGGTGTGTGGGGCCAGACCATGACGATCTGCCGACGTTGAACCGATTCGCCAGGGTTGCATCCATGTTGATTCGCGTTAAGGCACCATTCTGGCTGCCGTTAAGTCATATTGCCTGTATAGCATCTGATAGTTGTTGTGATCGACCAGGCCTGTGCCGTAAAGTATCTTCCTGCGGGAAGCATAAAACAACAGGTCCTCTATCTGCCTAAGAATTTGTTATTACTACAGCTTAGCGAGCACTGTACGTATGGAATTGCCATTAAATGTTAACACTTGGACATTGTTTTGTTGTTGGAATGTTTTGTTGTTGGAATGTTTTGTTGTTGGAATGTTTTGTTGTTGGAAGAGTAGACTCTTTGTTCACAAGGCTGGATCAGGCCCCCCATATTTGGTCGGTCGACGACTATCGGATGGTGTAGGAAAGCACTGTCATTGTTAAGTGTTGCCGCACCGGCCCAGCTTAGCCTGTTGAGGGCTGGTCCCCGCCCTCGCATTTGCCGGAGGCGTGCCGCACTGCTCTCAGCAGAGAAATTTTTCAGGGTTCATCGAAAGGACCACATGTCGTGCATAGGGACCCTTCTGGTCGAGCAGATCTCAGAGGGAGTTAAATTGCTCAACACGTGCTGACCACGTGGTATATATACGATCGGCAGACCTCAAAAAGAACATCGCCTACGCCTTCCATTTTTCTATCGCTAAACCACACTTTCGGTACAATGGGGCTTCTACACGGGTTGATCAGCCTGCTGGTTGGGATCTGCGTCGGTGTGGAATGCATGCACCCAGCACCTGCGAGGAAGAGCGTAGGTGGGGCGCCGAGAGTGACACTCCCTCAAGCGACTGTCGAAGGCTTCCTCGATCTCCACAATAACACGGTATTCCTGGGTATTCCATTTGCTGCTACGACTGGAGGAGACAACCGGTAAGTCACGCGTCGTATATGCAAATGAAGTGGTGCGCACTTATACTCACAGTGTCAAAGATGGAAGGCGCCTCAGAACGTCCCTGAGACTGAGAAGCCTACTGTCTTCAATGCAACGCAGTATGGCGCAACATGCCCGCAAGCAATTTCAGGCACGTTGTACTCGCAGCAGGGCGAAGACTGTTTGAACCTCAATGTGTGGGCTCCCGCTACAGGCTCAAACTTGCCAGTATTCGTGTACATGTATGGAGGCGCGATGGTTACCGGCTCAAGCAGCAACCCTCAATTCCAGGGAAATAACTTCGCTCGCAAGGGTGTCGTGTATGTCAGCTTCAACACTCGTGAGAGCATCTTTGCGTACCCAAACTCAGTCGAACTGGAAAGTGCGACCGAGTCTCAGAACTTTGGAATCCTCGATGTCGAAAAGGCCTTAGACTGGGTTCGCAAGAATATTGCTGGTGCGTATACTCTGTGGCTCACGATAGCCTTGGTTTCCAGGTCTAGAGCTAATAAGTACGTGTGACGCAGCCTTTGGTGGTAACCCGGATCATATCGTATTCGGTGGCCACTCGTCCGGTTCTGTTCAAGTTGACCACTACCTCTGGAACCATCCTGATACTTGGCTTGTGGGTGCCGTTCAGATGGCAGCCAACGCAAAGTCGGGACCCGCCGTAGCTCCGATAAACCAGGCCCTCGATGTCGTCGCCTCTGAAGTTGGTTGCCCTAATGGCAAGGGTCAGTTGGCATGTCTCCGCAAAGTTGACCTGTACGATTTCCAGACCGAGAAGTTCAACGCCACTTACAACACATGGTTTACGCCGGCTGTTGACAACATCACCCGTTACCAGGATTATGAGAGCCGCCTTGCCGTTGGAAAATATGCCTCGCATGTTCCTCTGTTGACTGGTAATTCGGACGGCGAGGGCGCAATCTTCGCTCTTGTGTACGGTGGAGAAAACACAGACTTCAGTGCATGGCTTGACACATTTGACGCCGATGTTGCCGAGATTCCTAAAAATATTCTCCTGGCTGCGTACAACGCCTCGGACTACGATACAGTGTCTCAGATGAGTGGCGCGCAATACGGTGACGCCCGTTTCTTCTGTCCGGTTGACTACCTCCGCGATCTGAGGAGCACCACCCAGGACACGTGGACCTACCGCTTCTTTGGAGACTATGCTAATGTTTGGGGTGCGTCACTGTCGCGAGGATACTCATGACCAGTTATCAACTAACACACGAATAGGCCTTCCCGTGTCCGCGCCCACCCACGGTACTGAGATACCATTCTTCCTTGGCGGTAACGAGTGCTTCGATGCCATCAGCAACGTTACAGAAAGTGAGCAGGCGCTTGCTGACTACCAGAATGACTGGTTTGTGTCCTGGATTAAGAATCCCTCTGCTGGGCCTGGATGGGACAAGGTCACACCTAAATCGGGCAAGCTGGCAAAGCTGGGCGTGCCCGGCAATGAGCTCGCAATCGAGCTTGCAAATACTGACGACTACAACGGAAGATGTCAATCTGTAAGTCAGACTTGTGATCCAGCGTTCGACAAGTCGCCAACTAAGCTTCCCTCAGGTGTATAACCCGTACCTGCCGAAGTATCCTGTGGTCCAGGATGTGACGGGAGCGGAAGGCATGATCGGCAGTTGATAGTGGATTAAATTTACAGTAGTGAGACGAAATATGTGACTAATAGCTTGCGTCTAACCTCCAAGGCTCTCTGCTTGAAACACTCTTTGTCTCGCCGCAACTATACAGTGAGCAGTACACTTGCTATTGCCCATCTGCTTGGAGATCTCCGGGGCAGCACATTCAACGATGACGAGTACTGATCTGATACTAGCTGGGAGCATGTAAAGCCTGATGAATCGCCTGTAATAAATTTATTCACCAGCCCAGCTCATCTATGGGGCGCAAAGCTGAACAATGTTTTACCCGAGTACCTCTTTGGTGTTGCACCAACCTCGCCTGGGTACAAGACGCTGTGATCACACTTTTGATTGTTGTCTAGACCCAGCGGAAGTAAGTAACAGGGTGGCGACTCCATATAGACTAATTAAGGTCGCGTAGGCATTGAATAGCATTGGTGTTGAGTTTACAATGATCATTCTGACAAGCATGACTGGAACACTCAATTTCGATCTGGAGCGACTATGGGTGGTGACAACTCGCACGGTCAAGTCCAGGTATCTTGTGGAACCACAATGCTCAAACTCGCATTGTATTCAATATAAACCAATAGGTAGTCACCATAATCTTCTGAGATGGAGGTCATGCAACGTGTTATGACCAAAGTGATAGCACTATCAAAGTACAATTATGCATTGAATCTACGTTCGGTGTCACACTGCCGTGGCTCTGGGTTCACAAGTACATGTAGCACATAGGACCCTCGGTGGTGCTCATCAAGTCATTCATCGTGACAGGAGGACCAGCGGAATAGCCGAGGTCTATGAGGGTGTCAAGTGTAGTGTTGGCGGAAGGAGGAGTATTCAAAAAGGTGTTGGTTCCAGAAATTCCCTTCTCGCTGGTGCGTGTCTTCCTGTCAAGCTGCTGCCAGATCCACCAGGCGCGGTCGATCATGCCGTGATGCAGATAGAATAGAGGGTCACCGGGAGAGATAAAGAGGTCACGGCCGGGATCACCACCGATAGAGTAGTGACCTAGACGCTCGTCAGCATACATGGACTTTGCGGGGCATCGATGACTGACCACCACCGTGAACACCGATGTTTCCGCTGCCTGGAACACCCTGCATCTGCATCTGGAAGCTTTCGATGTCTTCGTTGCCCACAATAAGGCTGACAATGCTGGTAGCATTGGCCCACTTCTTGTTGCTGTAGTCAGTCAAGTCGCGCTTGAGGCATCTGGGGTTGTAGGCCAAGCCATCGCCGTTAGAAACGGTGCTACCGTTGGTGAGGCCGAGGGCAATGGGGCCAAGGTTGACCTTCATGTCCTTGAAAGGTCCAGATGTGACGCAGCCGCCACCACTGCCGGCGGGAATGGCGATTTCAGGCAGCCCGTTGCCGCCGAGAATGACATTGCCACGGCCAGGGATGAATTCTCCGTTACCGGACATGGAGTGGTCAGAGCCATCAAGCATAGGAGAATTCTCAAGGCCGGTGATGGCGGTCTTGGCCCAGTTCCAGTAGGGTTGGTAGCCAGTGTAGCCACATTCATTGCGAAGGGCTTGCTCGTATTGCCAGATGAAATATCGGTGCCCTGATGATCAAGTTAGGTGTTCGCTGAAGCGTGGAGGTACCCAACGTAGTGGAAGAAAGCTTGATCTTACATGCAAGGAAAGTACCGGTGTAGTGGATAGTCAGGGTCTGATTCAGGTGTGTACCAACCCAGTCATCGAACCGCGACCGCGAACCGGGTATGAGAGATGCCGGTGTCTTGGTCCGCTTCTTCTGCAGGCACAGGACAGCGTCGGTGTAGGACTTACGCTCCTTTTTCGACAAAGAGGAATACTCGCGGCGCACAGCTACGTTCGACAAGCTGCATCCTTTACGCTTCTTGCTGTTAGTGGACAGAGTAGAGTTAGTCTGCTCCTGCGCAAAGTTCGAGAGCTGGTCCAACTGATCAGCAGCTACAGCGGTGTCAGTGCTGGCAGCAGTGAACGTGACCGAAGATGGAGCGGCAGATACGGTGGAAGTGGGTTTGTCTTGCGCAGGAGGCAAAGCGTGTGACAGCGTGCCAGCAAGCAGAGACAGAGCCAATGGCGAAGCCAAACGCATCGTGAACTGAGTAAATATGATGAGCGATGAAACGCTCGAGGAATAAGAAGGTGCTGCTGCAGGACAATGAGCTACAAGAGTACCTATTGGTTATATCTGGTTTGGATCTTCAAGCTGTCACCTCAACTGCCGGCGAGCATCGGAGTAAGATAGCCACTCGGACCCTTGTGTATGGCGAACACCGTGGAGAATTTGATATGCATGCATGGCACCACAGGATGTAGTTCCGAGGCGGTCCACCCGTATTCGAGAACAGGTCGTTATTATCAGCGTAGCATGAGCGTCGCATCCTTTCAGGGTGGACTAATGCAGACTAATTTATTGTGGAATCAGGCCCGCGTACCTCAGGGCTAGATCATCCTAGTCCGTACTGCGGCGATAGGATGGCGACGGCCAATCCAACCCGCGCGCCCCTTGCAGAGACGGCTGAGCCGACTAGCTCATAGTGCGGGGCTTACACTACATCTTAGGCGTTCTTGTCAGTCAATTTGCCGGTATAAAGACGACGGACGATGAGATTATTTTGGTCGAGGTCGTATGGATAACTCGTGATGGATCACAGTTGGACATTGCATGGTCAAAGTTCATTCCGTGAAGTCCTCACGGGCTCACGAGTCACCACTGTTGCGGATGATAGATAATGCACAACTGACGTGCCGACACCATGAAGTCGGTCAGACATCATATGCTTAACGCTTGCATGCCTGCCAGAAAATATAACCAGCATCATGTAAGACACGTGAAACGGTTAACCGCTGAAACGGTGGAACCGAGGCGTTCAGCAAGCGATTGTATTGCGCCCATCGAAGATCCGAATTTGCTCGCGCAGGTTCCAGCAGTTTAGTACCAGTAGCGCGTCATGTTCTTCGTGCTCTTCGTACAACTCTGCTGATCGATCTGTACTGTCTTACACGTATCCTCAGCCCACAAGACACCAATTATTGCAACCAGCCACAGGGGGGTTGAATCACCTGTGTTATTGGCCGCGCAAACCACCCGAGATGTTGTTTGGATTGGACCCGATCCAGGTGTCAAGCTTCTGCCGACTGTCGTGAAGCCAAAGCGCATTCTGAGGACGTCGCAACTTCGTTGGACGTTGCCGAAGCGGCGATATGCTGGAGGCCGCAGAGGACGGTGTTGCCCAGCGGCGATAAAGAGGCTGGTGCGAATTGGAGGTAGACCAGGTATGCGGCTAACGAGATGCATTTACAGGGGCTCTGCGTCAGTGTGGGGCCTTCGCGTATGTAGGAGACAGCCAATTACAAGGCTTCAGGGCTCGAAATGAGCTCGTCAAGCGGCCGAACTCGACGGCTGCGTAGATCGGACTGTAGGGCTTGCCCCGAACTCGCGGGTGGCGCTCTAAGACGCTCCGTCCCTTGTGAGTTGCCCGTTTCCCCGCTGCAACAATCCTGTAGGATTTTTTTTCGTTTCCGGTGCGGACAAATTTGGAGTATCAAGGAGCCTGCAGTCTGACTCTCGAAAGCACCTGCAAGTATGAAAGACTACCATGTTCTTTGAAGGGAATATCGGAACCAAACAACATGAAATCAATCGAAGAGGCACTGCGCCAGTCACTACAGGGGCACTTCAAATTGTAATCAGACACCCTAGACCATAACAACTTCGGTTAAAGCGTGCCGCCCGCGCGGTTTGCTATCCGACTTACTACTGAGGCAGAGTTACATGGGGAGTTGGAAGGCATTTTGGTAAGGTTTGTGCTACAGGTAATCTGGACTTCACCATAGGTAGGTAGGTACGACCCCGTCCCGTCTTCCTTGAGTAGCATGGGAAAGGGACCTTCACAGCTGTCCGAGGCCTATACTGAGCATTCGTATTCGCTGATGAACAGAAGAAGATCAACATGGAAGGCGACCAAGATCTTCACTGGCCATCCGGAACGCCAGATGATGCCCATCATGGGTTTTCCCTTGCCATCGTTTTGAAAGCCACCAGCCAGGAACGAACAGTGCATCAGGATGAATCAATCCTGGCGAGCACGTTACAGCCTCAGTGGAACCCTCGATCAATGCTTCTCTCGTCACGGTTTTAAGGGTCCACTGTGCCGGAACTTACCGTACCAAGGGCTCCGCGCCACCATTCTTTGGTTTGAACCTGCTGGCGGTGCGCCACGCACACGGTGGTCCCTCATTTCACGAACGCGTGTGCGAGAACTCCAGCCTGAGCCGCTGCAGCGTGTTCTGCCCAAGAAAATATCATGCTGTCGGAGGTTCTTCCTATCGAGCTTTCGTTGGCCAAGCTCTCGGAGGTTCTTCCTGTCAAGTTTTTGTGGGTCGAGCTCTCGTACACCTCCAGGCCAAGGTACGCTATCTCTGACTTGAGAGCGCTGGGCAGATTCGGAGCGGTGGTACGCCGATGACATGTCTTGTGGATTCACTCCCCTGACTTTAAACTTGATGTATAATAATTCTCATGTTCCAGAAGTGGATTGAATTAGATGACTGCGTACTGTTGAATGTCAGATATCTCTGCTGCGAAGCGCTTCTCAGCTTGAACAAGATCATTGCAAGCACATACAAACCCAGTAACCTCAGAAATGACGTCAGCAACCGGACAAGGGCCACCAAACGAGGACGAGGGTCCTATCATTTTGGGGGCCACCTTGACAGTCACGATCATGGCTTTGATTACTATGGCAACGAGGCTTTTTGTTAGAATCTCTATGATGCGACAAAGGAGTCTTGGATGGGATGACTACATGATGCTATCGGCAATGGTTCTGGTGAGTCATCCGGTTCTCACAGCAGCACTCACAGTTCTGAATGTTTGCATCTGTTTGCATGTTAGAGAATGTACAATGTAGGCATCGCGAGATGTGGAGTCAAGCGACAGCTGTGTCGCACACTTTGAATCGAAATCAAGATCTACAGAGCATGTATGCTCCAAAAAAACCAGAATCAATCACACTGACAACATCACAGTGTATTGCTGGTCAGATCGTCATTATTCCGCAAGTCTACTATGGAGCCGGGCGACATATTCAGTACATTGAACCACATGAATTCGCGATGGGCTACAAATTCAACTTCATCACCCAGCCAATCTACGTGGTCGCCATTGCCCTTGTCAAAATATCCGTCGGCTTCTTCTTGCTGCGCATCGCAGTGCGCGCAGTCTACCGCCGCATCATCATCGGAATCATGACATTCATGGCTGTCTATACCACAGGATGCTTCTTCACAATCATTCTGCAATGCACAAATATCGCAGTCCTGTGGGACCACACGGTCAAGGCGACATGCTGGAGTGTCCCCACCATCAAGATACTTAGCTACCTCAACGTGTCGCTGAACATCGTCACGGACGTATTGTTCTCGATTGTCATCCCCATCCCACTGCTGTGGAATGTGCAGATGAACAAGCGGCAAAAGTCATCGCTGCTGTGCATCCTCGGCCTGGGAGTCTTGTAAGACCTCCATATCTCTCCACCCAGACAAATCACCAAAACTAACACCTCCCAGCGCAACAGCCGCCGCCCTAGTGAAAACTTCCTTCCTCCCCTCCTACGGCAGAACTGGCGACTGGCTGTGGGACAGTCGCAACCTCACAATCTGGACCGTCGTCGAATGCAACACCGGTATCATTGCGGGTAACCTTCCCTGCCTGAAGCCCTTATTCCGCGTCGTGCTCGGCTCGACCTACGGACGCGGCAGCCGCAAGAACACCGCGCCACAGTACGGCTATGGCAGCCGTCCGTACGGCGCAGGCTCACAGCAAAGCGATGCGAAGGGTTGGGGCACGTTGGCGAGTAACAAGACGGCGGACAAAACGGATGGGTCAAGGGCGTATGGAAAGGCTGATGAGAGTTATATGTTGACGACTATCAATGCGGGGAGGGATTCGAAGATGAAGAGTGGGACGCCGAGTGCGAGTGTTGAGGAGGGAGATAACATGGAGAACAGCAGTACAGAGAGCTTGCATAGGCAGCATAGCGGTAGGCGATTGGGCGGTATCACAGTCAATACCGAGGTCAACGTGGTCGAGTCGGTTAATACGCTGGACTTTGGATTCGAAGATTATGACCGGCGTGAGAGGAAGGACATGGTCTAGCGCGAGGGCTTGATTTGTTGCTTATTACCAACAGTAATGTGATTGCATGTTCGTGTTCATCACTTATTGAGCTGGAAGCGTGAAAGTGGTTAGGTGAAGTAGAAATGGGTATCATACCTTGCGCCGCTAATGCTTATGCTATGAACTGTTGCGCTAATCTCAAGACATTACTCCATCCCCGCTCTCGCGCCTAGTGAGCTTCCTGCCTAGCTCTCACATCCCGAATCAACGCCTTGGCGTCTTCGACCTCGAAGTTGTCCTGGCATAGCTCGTTTGCCAAATCACTTGCTCTTTGGTACATGCCGCGCTGGTACTCGTACCTCGCCAGCCAGAGTCTCGCTTTGCTCGTTGTCGGTGTCACGCCAACGCCTCCACCGTCCACCTCATCTTCTGAACCCTCCTCTTGAGCGAGGACAAGCTCCATGTATGCAGAGCATTCGGCCATGTTGCGAATGCGTTCGTAGAGAAGGGCGATCTGGTAGAGTACTTCCGGATCGAGGCCGGCGCGAAACCCTCCTTCGCCACCCCCAAACGACGTGCCTACCTCGCCATCGTATGAACCTGCTACAAGCGCACGTTTGTACGCCCGAATACCATTCATGACTTTCCCTACTTTTCCAAAACATTGGCCAACTGCCATCCACAGCTTGGGATCGTATGGCCGCAAGGCCGCGGCCCGTTGATGGTAGAAGAGCGCATATGAATGCATCTCGAGCATTTCGTAAGTCTGACCCAGACCGTACCAGGCGCGATAATCTTTCCGGTTGACGTCGACGGCGCGGCGGTAAGACTCGATGGCAGCATGGGTGTTCTTCATTTCGACAAACTCGTGACCCATGAGTGTCCAAGCCGAGAGGAAGTTACGGTCTAGCATGAGAGCGCGACGGAAGTACATGACGGCTTTTTCGTGTTCTGACTTGAGCGAGTAGTAATTGCCAACGACGCAACACGTTTCTGGCCGAAACTTGTCCGTCGCTGTTGCTATCTGGGCAAGGAATGCGAGCTTTGGTCTCATCTCCATGACGTAAAGGATGTTCGAGTAGTGGTCGAGGTGATCAAGACGGTGAGGATCAGTGACCATCAGATCTGAAAATATTTGCTCAGCATCATCAAAGTCTTTGCTGTGATAGAACATCAGCGCCTTCTGCGTCTTCAGGAATGCTGACGCTGGAAAGATAGCCATGAGTTGTGTGAGCGAATTCTGTACTCCGTCGCTGACTTGGTACAGCTCCTGCGAGGTGGTTACGTGAAAGATAAAGGCCATCAGGTTCTGCGGCAGTTGTGGAGACAAATCCTGAAGCTGAGCAACATTAGTCAACGCGACTCGAGAATAGACAACTGTTCTCACCTCTTCGTTCGTGCTCATAAGAGACGTGAGCTCCTGCCATGCGCCCCAGTTGTACTCATATTGATGCACACTCTGCAAAAGGTAGTCAATTGCGAGCTTGTCGTTCTTCCCCTTGGCAAGCACAATGCCGTACAGGTACTCCAACCATCCCTGCGGCTGCCGCGCGCTAGTAGGCAACGCAGTAAACCACTGCTCAAGTATCGTGGATATACCAGACAGCTCATTATTAGACATGACGCCGTCTTGAGGGCCGAGAATCATCTCGCTATCCTCGTTCCTGCGCCTCTCGCCAACAATATACTTCGCATACAATGCGAGAAAGAGCGATTTCTGACTCAGTCCGGCTATGATCTCGGCAGTCGCGGTTGGGACGCGCGATGCGCTGGCGCGCGCCTTGCCTTTGGGCGCAGTCTTCGAGTTCGCGTTCGGTGACGAGGTCGCAAGAACGGCGCCTTTGGGTAGCGGTCCTGGAAGAAAGACAGCGGCACATCGATCGTACTCGCGGCAATCAAAGTATGTCTTCGCAAGGAGGTACCTGTGCGCTTCTCGCGCCTCTAGTCGCTCCTCAGTGGCATCTTTGGGAATGCGGTGTGGTGTCTGAGGCGGTGTGTGCCCCGACATGGGCGAGTCGACATCTGTATCAGAACTATCGTCGTCTGAGGCTGGGAGCGAGTTGAGCAGTTCTGCAGCCCTTGGTCAACATCAGTACAGTCAATGCGTAACAGCAAGCTCCGCGGCGGCATACCATTTCGACGAGTTGTATAGGCAGCGCTCTGTGCAAGACACGACAGCGTCATGCAACTGCGCCTTCAGTTGCGCCACTTGGTCTGGCGAGAGCGAACTCATCGTAGCAGAGGTGCGTGTGATAGTCGACTATGACCGCATCGAGCTGGGTGTCGGTGTTGCTTGCACGCGCCAATGCGCCTTTCTGCGCTGGGGTGAAATGTGGGGCACCAACAAACAAACCCGGAAAAGGTCGCGGGGCTCGGCGCGGAAATTTGGCCTCGCACCGCCTTTGTCCCACCAGTGCCCCTCACCCCGAGTGTTGTTCGAAGTTTGACTTGAAGGTTGCAAGCAATCAAAACCCAAAAATGCCTACCACGTTGAAGGAGTTTGAGAGCGTCTGGCCACGCATTGTGGCCGACCTGCAGGACCACTGCAAAGGCTACAACCTGCCTAAGCAGTCCCTTGATTGGTTCACCAAGGTACGCCCTGAACAATGCTACCAGAAGGTCACATGCTCACCATCAACTCCAGTCACTTGACTACAACACAGTCGGCGGAAAGTGCAACCGTGGGATGTCAGTTGTCGACACTGTCTCCATCCTCCGCAATGAGACTCTCGACCCCAAGTCGGAGGAGTACTTCCGCCCTGCCCTGCTCGGCTGGATGATCGAGCTCCTGCAGGCATTCTTCCTGGTCTCGGACGACATCATGGACTCCTCCAAGACCCGTCGTGGCAACCCTTGCTGGTACCTTGCACCCAAGGTCGGTATGATTGCCATCAACGATGCCTTCATGCTTGAGGGTTCCATATACCTTCTGTTGAAGAAGCACTTCCGCCAGGAGAAGAGCTATATGGACATAACTGAACTGTTCCACGAGGTCACCTTCCAGACCGAGTGCGGCCAGCTGTGCGATTTGCTCACCGCTCCCGAAGACGATGTCAATCTTGACAACTTCAGCCTTGACAAGTTCACCTTTATTGTCATCTACAAGACTGCATACTACTCCTTCTACCTCTCTGTAGCACTTGCCCTTTACTACAACGGTACCGCCACACCGAAGAACCTTCAGACCGCTCACGACATCCTCATCCCTATGGGTGAGTACTTCCAAGCCCAGGATGACTACCTTGACGCTTTCGCCGATCCCGAGACGCTCGGCAAGATTGGCACTGACATCCAGGACAACAAGTGCTCGTGGCTCGTCAACCAAGCCCTGAAAAAGGTCACGCCAGAACAGCGCAAGATTCTTGAGGACAACTATGGCCAAAAGGACTCTGAAAAGGAGGCTAAGGTCAAGACTCTGTACCACGAGCTCGAATTGCAGAAATTTTACGAGCAGTGGGAGGAGGAGCGTGTCACTGAGATCAGGTCGAGGATTGAGAAGGTTGATGAGAGCGAAGGCCTGAAAAAGGAGGTCTTTGAGGCTTTCCTCAAGAAGATTTACAAGCGCAGCAAGTAAACGGCGTCACCCGAACGGTTGAAGACGAGATCTAGCGCAATGGTACCACACAAATCAACCAGCTGGTTTCCCTGAGTACGAGAGCACTATTCAGTAGTGTACGTCGGCGCCCATGGAGACACGAGCTTCGGTAGTGACTGCCAGGGTAGTGACTGCTGCGCAGTGGAGCTGGCCGACACGTTGGCAAGCGCTTCGTGTCACCCTGGCGAGCAGTTCAGTCTTCAAACTATGTGTCGTGAATTATTGACTTACGCAATTTGGCGTATATGCAATGCGGCAGATGTTAATGGCTTGTGTGATCCCGCGCCGTCCCTGGCATCAGTTTACCACTATAAAAGCGCAGGAAATCTGACCATCACTTGGTCTCAGCAAGTTCAATCTCGCACCGAGCCGACACCATTTTAGCAAACCGTGTCACCCAATACAGACGAGCGAGACTCTTCCTGTTATAGATTTGGATGAACTACAATTACTATTCGATCAATGGGACTTTCGACTAGGCCGCCTTCCCGAGTGGTCCCTCGGTCCACTTCCTGATTAAGATCCTGCGAATGAACTTCCAGACACCCACATCCTAATACCTCTCTACTTCCCGCTCGACCTCGCTCGAAGAGGATGGACTAGCGACTTTGTTTCCACTTGGTTAAGCCCTGAGCTATGTCGTATCAGGAGGCAGGTTCATGAAGGCTATCAAAGAATGCACTTCTCAGACTTCAGAGACATAGTGAGCCTCATAGTGTATGAAATGAGGCGGCGCTATCTCGATCCGGGCCGAGAGCGAAGAGTCGTCACCGAGCGAGTCCGAGCTCCCCCTGCACTACTACCACAGCAAGACTTCCATCTCTACGAACCTGCGCAAAACATCTACATGCAGAACTACGAGCGACCACAAGTTCAGCACGTCTACGAGCAGCCACCGCCGACGAATGTCTATGTCCATTGGCCCTCTCAGGTGCGTGTGCTTCATCGCCAACTTCCACCGCGCATTATCATCCATGATGAGTTTTCATCACATGCTGCTATTCAGCAATCGGGCGCGCTTCTTCCGTATGACCTTCCAGATCCAGAGCCTGAGGATGTCGGATTCACGTCGAGGGTGATGGAGCTCAAAGATGACGAAAGTCAGAAGGATAAGGAGTAGAGTGAAAGCATGACAGCAGTGATATGAGAGACTGAGTATGAGGAGACATTTAATAGCTACAATAGCGTTGTCTACGTTAATCTACATAGCGTCTTCGCGCTGCTGCCAATGAATCTTCAAATGATAGAAACGTTACGATGCTTGTGTTCTTAAATTACGCGTTTGACCGACAATCCTTGCATCTAACGCTGGAACTACCACTTTGAACTTGGCTGGTGCCATCACAGCGTAGGAGAAGAGCGGCCTAAATATTGCTCTGGGTGCTGTTGCCTATTGTAGGCATTTGCCACGTGTTTGTCAATAGCCCACCCTTCCCACCGTAACCTCCATCGCTTGCTGCTTATGGTATGCAGCTTGCAGATTTAGTAGAAAGGTAAGAACACCAAGGAAAGCAAGAGCGCTAAAGGTAAAAGCAAAAAGAACGCGCAAGAATCCTCAGAGGGAGCTGCGGAGGAGGAGAGTGATCGCAGGAGCATGTCCAAGAAGAAGTCTCAGAACAAGAGTACTAAGGCGGGAAAGAGCCGTAAACAGGAGTTATCTGACGAGGAGAATGATCTTGAAGAGAGCGACTACAAGGGTAAGTCAAGAAAAGGTAAGAGCAAGTCTTGAGCGCCCCCCTCCGAGGACGAAGAACGCTCCGAGTCCGAATCCGAAGATGCCACATCCGAGGCCGAGTCCGCTTTCAGCGAAGAACGTGGACCAGCACGTGGTAGGTTGATCGACGACAAGCCACACAACAGGGTTCCTAGCTTCGAGGATGACTACGGCTCGGCTCCGATGTCGGTCATGTCATTGAGAAGACGATGACTTATAGGAAGAAGACGAGGCCTCTAGGAAGGGTAGACAGCAGCATCGAGATGGATACGTGTTTCACTAGAGGGCATACCGCTGGGCTACAGTTGAGGTATTGATAGCGCACCAGGTTGGACAAGAACGAGCTGGAAGAGGGTTCGTGCCATATTTCATTACCCCAGTTACCCTGCTTGATTTCTCTTGAATGCTCATGATTATGACATGATAGACTGCAGCTATAGATTGTGTGATGTCGCAGGGAATTAGCTCTATAAACAGCCTGTTTAGGGGTAGAAGTGAAGACTACATTTTTGCCACTTTTTAGCTGTTACATTTGATATATTGATCATTGCAATAGATTGCACCATTCATCCACATGCTTGCAGGTCAATGGTCCCAGCCAGTGCACGCTCAACTTGTTGGCAGAGCCATGCAAAGGGAGACTCGTCGATGTGGGTTCATGAGGGCATATCATCCAGGATGGTAGGAAGGACAGGGGTAGTTCAAGAGACGATTGGACGGACAGAGCCACCGCTTATAAATCTTCACTCAGACGAATATGGAAGACCAGAAATTCACGGACATGAAGGCGATGTATAACCAGAATGAGGCTGAGAGATTATCAACGATGTAAAACGACAAATATGTACACTAAAGAGACACCCCACCGGCTATGCTAAACACAATCATGACCATCAAACATCAACATCTAGGCAGCCTCAGCAGCAGCCAGGATAACATCAGCAGCCTTCTCAGCGACCATGTAGGTCGAGACGGCAGTGAAGGTGCCCGGGATACGGGGGAAGACAGAAGCATCAACGACACGGAGACCCTTGGTTCCGCGGACGTTGAAGTTGCTGTCAAGCACAGCAAGCTCGTCATCATCGGCACCGATGGGGCAGGTGGACGAAGCGTGGTGGCCCCATGCGCTGTCCCTGATGTAGTCGGAGAGCTGCTCGGAGGTCGTGACATCCGCACCAGGGAGGACCTCGGTGACAGGGACAAGCTGGCGCTTGAAGGCGTCACGGGTAAGAGCGATGGCCTCAGTCATGGCAGTGACGTCCTTCTCCCACTCGCCCACACCGGTGTCGAAGTAGTTGTAGGTGATAGCGGGGACTTCGAGAGGATCAGCAGACTGGAGGGTAACGGAGCCAGCGTTGTTGCGGGGATGGGCCTTGAGAATAGCCCAGGTGAAGAGGTTGTGGACGGCGGTGGCGTTGACGCTGTAGCTGGGGAAGTAACCGCGGAAGTTGACAGGGCCACCGAAGGCGAAGATGTCCCAGTTGTTCTTCTCCGCGACGCTGGACTGGTAGAACATGTTGGCACCAAGACCGGGGGAAGCGTAGATACCGCGGTTGCCAAGGATGGGGGTGTTGTAGCGCTTGATGCAGGGATCGGCAGCGTCACCCTTGAAGGTGCAGCCGTCCAGAGCAGAGAAGTCGTTCTCGATTGTGCCCTGAACGGAGATCTCGTAGTGGTCCTGGAGATTGGTTCCGACACCGGGAAGGTCAACAACGACAGGAATGTCAAACTTCTTCAACTCGTCGGAAGGACCGACACCAGAAAGCTTGAGGAGCTGGGGAGAGTTGTAGGTACCACCGGCAACAATGACTTCGCGCGAAGCCTTAGCAGAACCAGCAGTACCTGTGGCACCAGTGTTTTTGGGGCTGGCCTTGTAGAGGTACTGGCCCTCGCGGAACTCGACTCCAGTGGCAGTGGGGGGAGTAGTGGTCTCGTCGAATGTGATCTTGGTGACGTGGGTGTTGAGCTTGACATCGAGAGGGTACCTCTTCGTGCCGTTGGTGAATGTGGCATCACGGACAGCGACGACAAACTCACGAGAACCGGTACGCTGACCGTCGGCAGTGCTCAGAGGGATCTGGAACAGACCGGGGTCAGAGTCACGGGCATCGGTGTCGGCGTTGGCATCGCCAGCAACGAGGGTGGCCAGGTTGATGATAGCGTTGGTCTTGTTGCTAAGAGCGAAGGCAGCGCCGCTGATCATGCTCGTGAGCTGAAGATCGCTGGTGACGATGTCGATGGGGGCATATTGGGTGCCCAACCATCCCTCGTAGCCGTGACCCTTACCAGTGGTGAGGTAAGCGTTCTTTTCAAGCTTGACAAAGTACTTGCGCATGTTGTCAGGGGCCCAAGAGTCGTCACCAGTGAGGTTCTGAATGTACTCAAAGTCAGACTGGTGAGGGTAGACAGCGATCAGGGCATTGTGAGCTGTGCATCCACCGAGGGTACCAGTGCGAGGGTACAGGGTTCCCTTCTGGACAGAGCCAGCAGGGGGCGACAAGCCGGTGTACTCGCCACCATCCGGTGTGGTGTAGGAGGTCTTGAAGTCACGGGCTTGTCTGTCCTCGTCGGCGTAGTGCTTGACGAAGAAGTTCCAGGCCAGGCTGGGGTCTTCAGAGACCTTCGCGTTGAACGAAGGTACAGTGTAGTTCTGGTTAGCACCCTGGTCGTCACCAGCTTCAATCAGAAGTGTCTTGTGGCCAGCGAGGGCAAGGCGGGCAGCGAGAGGACCACCACCTGCATTCATGGTCAGATCCGAGAAACTATAAGTAGATCCATGAGGTCGACTTACCGGCACCACTTCCAACGACGACATATTCGTATCCTGTAAGCTCGACAGCCTTTGCGAGAGAGATAGAGGCCGCAGCCAGAGCGAATTGACGGAACAGCATGGTGACTATTAGTAACGAGAGTAAGTATACAACAGGTTCTAGGGCGGTCAGCGAGTAATCAGGAAGCACCTATAGGCTGACTTACAAATGAGTGAAGACCTGCTGATCCAAGGCTGGATGTCTTCTCTATCTTTATACTGCCCCTCCACCAGCATATCACTGCCCCTATGGATATCGCATTGCTCCAGATCATAACCCTGTTGACACTTGCCTTGCTGGGTCGATACTCGCTAGGCACATGTAGTTACGAAGCATGCGGTACAGATTCCTATTCCGTGTGACAAGACCGAAGCAAACAGATGTTGCCCGTGCCAATGATCGCCACGGCATGGTGTGGATATACTCCATTGACCAGGGTCCTCTTGAAGTGGTAATGTCCGAGGTCGATGCCTAGGCGGACGAGCTCGAATCCCAGGTGTTTGGTAGAGACCAAGCTGCTGCGCATCTCCATTGGCACAAAACCTAGTAGACCTGCTGATGAAGGACCCATGCGAGTCGCAGGGTGCAGGAGACTTGCGATGGTGACGCTGAGTTTAGATTACATGTTCCAGAGGATCCGCGGGTGAAAGCGCGCGTTCGTCAGCGCAAAACAGCCATCCCTAATCTCGATCCGTTCCCGCGGCTGTTCGGAGGCTAGAGGTAGCTTGGCGCCTCATCGGGACTAGTGAGCCGGAATTCTTGCGCTGTTCGTAGACGTCGACCGTCTTGTTCATTTCGAAATTCTAAAAACCGTCGTTCCGACCCATAACGTCTGGGGAACGCGGCTGAACGCCCAACGGTTCGTAGTGGCCCAGCGGCTGCACGACACTGCCTCCTAGCACGCAACGGGTGTCGGTGCTCGGGCCTGTAGCACTGTGGTGGTGCCATTCTCGTTTCTGATATTGCCTTCCCATATAGTGCATTTGATCTACGTCGCCAAATGATCCTGTTACTCCTTTCATACTCACGATCGAGACTAGTGACGCGCAACGTCCTTCTCGACCAAGAGGCACGACTCGACCATGGCCGCACATTCTTGAAGAGCGGTTGGTCGAATCGCATGCGGCGTAGCGGTCTGGATGGGTTACGACAGCAACCTCGTGGCCAACTGGGGACCTTGGCGCCGTTGCCACTTATTGTCGCCGCTGCCGCTTATTGTCGCCGCTGCCGCTCATTGTCGCCGTTTGCCGCTTGTGGCCATTTTCACCACAAGCTGCGCATCATTGGTCTTCTTGGGTATCAATTTTGGACGATCTCGCCGTGCTTGTGAAGCGCCCTGTAGGTCGCAATGATATCTGGACAGGGGTAGATGACAAAAGGGAGGAAGGCAAGGGCGTACCTGTCGAATGCCGATGTACAGCGACGACGCTGGAGCGGATGGCGAGTTCCGGACGAGATTCACTACCCACCTGGACTCCACTTGACAGCAAAAACACATCCTGCCCTCGTCACAATGTGCAAAACCGACCGCGGTAGCTAAGTTTGCCGCATCACAGGAGGTACTACGATTCAGTTGACAGCTCAGGTCAATCGCGCCCGCCGGCGGTAACTACCGGTCGCTACCAAATATTCTCCATTGAAAATTGTGATGGACATCCTCACCGTGCATGGCAGAAGTGTCACGGCCTTGGATGTGGATACAGGGCTCGATATCTATAGGTAATAGCAGTTGTACTGCCACCATGGAGCTGTAGTTGCGGACCACCACGGAGCTGTAGTTGCGGACCACGTCCGAATAGAAAGTGGAGAAAGCATCTCGCTCAGTCTTCCATTCCAAGCCACACTTCGGGAATTACCGAAGTGACTACTTCCCAACTGCTGAGTGACGTTGCAATCAACAACGGTCTATGGTGTTCCGGTCTGCGGATCGACGCACCCGGCATCGAGTCTCCGCTGGACGACCGAGAACTCGAGCAGTACACCTCATACCAGCTCATGCGGTTCAAAGTCGAAGCAAGCAAAGTCTACGACCGCAATTGTGAGGGAGGGGGGTCAGATGTTTGGAAACACGTGCATCTCACACCGTCCCGCAGCTTATCCGTACACTACGCGCCACACCACTGCCGCAGCCATGAAGTCTGCCTGTAACATTTTCGCGCGGCGCACGACCTGAAGACGATGATTGATTGATTGATGGATACCGCGGCCCGTCCGAGCAGCCCGTCATGAGCGAACCAGCACACGTCGCTGCGGAAAGGGCTCAACACGTCGCTGCGGAAAGGGCTCAACACGTCGCTGCGGAAAGGGCTCTACACGCCGCTGCGGAAAGGGTTCAAAACGTCGCTGCGGAAAGGGTTCTACACGTCTCGCTCAACGCCCACCCGACCGCGCAGCCCTACTCGCGCCAACCGCAAGATCCTCGCGTATCCTACTCGCCGCACTCTGCTCGCCATCCGCGTCCTCATCCTCACTCTCCGCCCGATCGCCACCCACCACATCACCCTCACCTTCCTCGCGCTCCTCAGCATCCGACTCCTCATCCGTCGAATCCCCGTCATCCCTGGCCTCGGTGTCACGCCGCGGATCCCGGCCCAGCTCGGGCTTCTTCTTGCGCTCAAAGTCCTGCGCGTGCGCGTCGCGGAAAATGGCGCCGACGTGCGTAAACGCGCGCTGCAGGGGCGAGGGGCGGAAACCCTCGTCGTCTTCTCCGTCGTCAACGTGTGGGAAGCCGCGACGCTGTCGGACCGAGTCCGGGGGTGCGGGGTCTGCGCCCGCGGACGGGGTGGGCGCGAGGCCGTTTGGCGGCGCGGTCGCGGACTTGGGGGTGCGGGATGGTTGCTCGTCGTCGATTCTGGCGCCGCGTTGGTCAATGACGGGGGACACGTGGGGGCTCGGCGGGAGCTCGTAGGGGAGGGGTACGTCGCGGCTTGCGCGGAAGCGGCCGACGTTTGTGCAGTGTTCGTTTTCGACGCGGAACAGAGACCAGATGCCTCTTCTGAAGATCTCGGCGAGGGCGGCGCCGAACGACGTCTTGGCGGAGTGTTGGAGCTGCAGCGGGTCGACAATGTAGAGAACCCAGGCGAATCGCAGGATCGGGTCGATGACCATTGCTGTGTAGTACCACCATATCTTCTTATAGCCAAGCTCTTTGCGAAGGAACGGGTGCTTCGCACGCGGGTCACCGAGACTCCAGTCGTAGTAGATGTCCCAGAAGCTGGTGTAGATGGCGTTGATGACAGCAAAGGTGATGAAGGCTGCCTTGTTCGGGCCCGTCCTGTTGATGCGATAGATGCTCAAGGTCATGTAGTAGATGATGGTCGCAAAGTACTTGCCACAGTTGAGCAGATGGGGGAACTTGTTGCCTGTGTCCCAGTAACGGCGAATGCATTGCAGGGCACGCCAGATGCCGGGCAAGCAGGCAAGGAAGCCCATAGTGCGCAGATGCGACGAATTGCACTGCGCGGGCTCGTCCCAGAATCGAGCGTACAGGCAGAAGAACATGGCCATGTTCTGCAACGTGTTAGTGGAGCATGACATACAAGGTGCGCGTGCTTACACTCATGCTGTAGGTGAGCGAGCAGAACATGTCGCCAAGGTAAAAGTCGCGCCACTCGACAGGGTAGATGCCGGCCAGGAGAAGACGCCACTAGAAGTATGTTAGCGCAGCCACGAAGAGTCGCGTCTTGACTTGCCAACGAGTACAGCAGCCACATCCTGCTCCGAAAGTAGAAGATCCGGAGAGGGTTGACGAGGACCAGGACGGACACACCAATCAGAACGACCGGCCAGTACAGATACATGGCTTCACCACCAACGCGATGGAAGTTCAGCTGCATGGTGAGACCGAGGAAGAAGAAATACCAACACGGCAGCTGTGGATCGTCAGTCTGTTGTCGCAGCGCAGGCTGGCTATGTGCGTACCTCGGCGAGCTGCCTCCAATCCAGAAAGTGACGCGTGTCGTACTCGAAAATGAAGACAAAGTTGATCTTGTGCTCGTGCCACACGCGGCATGCAAGAGAGAAGAGGATGATCAGAAGGTTGACGAGGAAGAAGCCGGCGTAAATCTATCCACGTCAGCTCTATCGGCGTCGACTGCTGTTGTGACCAAAGGCAACGTACCTGCAGCAGATAGCTGCTATTGACCGATAACGCAGGGTCGTCGGCATGATGCGTGCCGGCGATGCCTGCGGCCTTGATGAGACCCTGGATGCTCAGACTAGCACCAGCAGCGACGAGAAGTCCGTTGCGGAACGTGTTGTCGGTGTAGTCGCCGGCGCGGGCAATCTTGATGCGCAGCTTGCCCACGGCGACTTTGTGGTTTCCTCGCTCAAAGTACCTGGCGTAGAGGTCCTCGACGGAGCGGATGTGGCCCTCGATGACGTCGCTGTTCACAAACCACGCGGTGCCGACTTTGTCGTTCATGTAGCGCATCGACGGGCGTGCGTGGACGGTCTTGTCGTACTTTTTGTTGATCTTGCGGAATGCCGTGCGGTTCAGCAGCGCATACGACTTGAGGAGCTCCAGACCGCGGTAGTACTCTTGGAGTGCGACCTTTAGCTTGCGCTTCGCCGACTGGTAGGGCACGTCTGGGAGCTCCGGCCGGCGCGCAAAGTCGCGGCGGTCGTCGTTGTGCAGCATGGGCTTGAGCACCGACGGCGTTGCCAGCGCGGTCATGGCCCTCGTGCTGCTGCCGTACTTTCCGGCATTCACGGCCTCGAGCGCGGCGTCGATGGGATTCAGCCACGCACTGCTCACCTCGTGGCCCTGCTTCACCTCGTGGCCCTGCTTCACCTCGTGCGCGTCCGCAGGCGCGCCGGCGGAGCCGCTGGCCTGGCCGTTCACCGCGGGGCGCTTCTTGTGCGCCTTGGCGTCCAGCTTGGCCGTCTGGCGCTGGATCAGCTCGTCGAGGCGGCGGTCGCGCATAATGTGCAGCTGCTCGCGCAGGACGCCCAGCCGGACCGTGGCCTCGTCCTCCTTGTCCTTGTAGAACCGCTCGACCTTGTCCAGCTCGGCGTCGAGGAACTGGAAGAAGTCTGCCTGGCGGAAGTCGAACTCGCGGTAGGCCTCGAGCGGCACGTCGCCGGGGCTGGCCGCGGGCTCATGCGCGCCCACGGACGCGACGCGCTTGATCAACGGCCGCGGGTGAGCCTCGACGCCGGACCCGCGCCCGGGCATCGAGTTCATGCGCTTCGGGCTGAAGATGCTGCGGTAGCGCGCGGGCAGCGAGGCGTGCTTCTTCGGCGTCTTGGTCCGCCCGACCTCGAAGGCGTTGCCGTCGCCGGGCGAGGGCAGCCTCAGCGTCGTGTGCCGCCTGAGCGACGCGGCCGCCTGCCCGTCTGCGGACTCGGTGCGCTCGGGGTCCAGCGCCGCGCCCGGCAGCTGCAGCGACGGCGGCGGCGGGCTGCCCACGAAGCTGCCGTAACTGGTGCCCAGGCCGCTGAGCCCGTTGCCGCCCGTCGCCAGCGGCGTCTCCTCTGCGCGGCCAGCCGAGCGGCTGCGGCTGCGGCTGCGGCTGCGGCTGGGGCTGCGGCAGGGGTCGGGCACGTCGGCCGGGTCGTTCGCCTCGCGTCCCAGGCCATCGCGGTTGAGGAACGAGTACTTGGGCGCGACGTCGGCGGCATTGGGCAGCAGGTTGGTGCCGCGGCGGCGGAGGCGCGGCGTGTGCGCGTCGCGGTTCACGCTGCGGAGAGCGCGGTCGATGGCCTTGAGTTTCTTCTTGCCGACTTTGTAGTCGAGGTACTTCAGCCGCCACTCGGGCACCAGGTCGCGCTCGAGTTCCCTGCTCGTGTTAGCTGCCTGTGGTTGCGGCGGTCTGGCGGGGCGCTGTACTTTGCAAACTTCATCTCGTCAGGCTGCGGATGCGCGACGCTCGGCGCTCTGCAGAGGCATGAGGACTCGAGGAGGGCCGAGGGGAATACTGCGAGTCCTCTGCGGGACCGTGCGAAGGCGTCTGGGTGCCGCAGTCCAGCGATGGCGTCCGCACATCGCAACGCTGCACTGCCAGCTTGGTCGCACTATCGAGAGTGGGTGTCTTGGCCGGCAGATCGCCAGCTGGCACGGGCTGTCAACCGCCATCCAAGTGGGCTTCAGCGGCAGCCGTCACCGCACCTGCCATCTGACTAGCATCTTTGCACAGCAGCAGCATCTTTACACAGCAGCAGCAGCAGCATCACAAAGTAGGGTATCATCGAACCGACCAGGCATGGCGTTGAATTTTTTTCATTCACAGTCCCATGGCTCTATCTACGCGCAGTGCACAGTCTACCATCCGCGACGCTCAAAGCGCTCAGGGCGGCCGTACTGGTTAGGATCGTACTGGTCAGCACCATGGTTGTCAATGTACTGCTCGTCGTACATCTTCTCCGCGTGGTTCTTGGCCTGACGCTTGGCCTTTTCGCGGTCGAACCAGTCCTCGCCCTTTGTCTCGGCGAGCTGCGGACGTCAGTCACACGAACATTGTCTCCATGGACGGCTGCGGGTGCTCACCTTGTCAACCTCAGCAGCAGCAAAGCCCGCAACAAGCTCCTTGGCGAAGGCGTGCGAGACGGGCTTGCCCTCCTTGCGCTGGTGGTCCTCGAACGCCTTGAAGCCCGCAAAGGCGGCGCCGCCTGCTACCAGCTCGTGGCTGAAGCTGGACTTGTTCTCCTCGAAGTTGTCGTTGTTGTACACCTTCTCGTACGAGTCCTCGCCGTGGTCTGCGGGGTGTTAGTCTCGGCGTGGTCACGGAGGGGCAGGGCGGACGGGGAGACGTACCCCAGAAGCCCATTGTGATGTGTGGTTGGTGTGAGGTGGGGTAAGAGACGAGCTGTAGTGGTGTGGGGAGGTGGCGCGTGGAATTGGAGTGTGTAGATGGAGTGTGTAGATGGAGTGTGTAGATGGAGTGTGTAGATGGAGTGTGTAGATGCATCTCAGCAACGGGCAGACCATCGCCCTTAAGTAGCTTCAGCTCTCGGCGGCCACCATTCTCAAACCGACACCCCGCTGTTGTCTGTCGTCATCTCAGCGAATCGATCTCGCCGTGCCCCTCTCTCTGAACCGTAAGCTATCCAGGGTCCAGAGGTGGCTCAGCTGCGGCACTGCTGCAAGTAACGGTCCGCTATGATGCACTAGGCCATTGTGTGATTCTATGATTGGATAGCTCCTCGGCCAGCTGCTCGGTCGTAGCAGACGCCGCCTCAAGCAGCACCTTGATGGGGCCTAGACGCATGCGTAATGGCCTGTAGCGGAGTGCTCACCGGCCGGTATGCTGGAGTGGTTCTAAGCTAGCCAAGCTTCCTTGGTAAAGCTTATCTCTGACCGCTTCGGCGCCCGCAGCTCGACACGAAGACGTACAGCGGAAAGTCGTGGCTGTGGAGAAATTCGTGCTCAATTCGTGTTCCAGTGGTTCTGAGCGAGGTCCTGGGTTCAATTCGCCTTCCACGTCGTGGCACTGTCGACGTTGCGATTGCAAGCTTCTGATCGCTCGGCAGCGATCTCCCGCATCCCTCGACCAGCCGCGTCAGACGCGTGGACCCCTCACACATGCCCGCGACAACGCACCCCCCGCGCACAGCATGCCAGGGCGACTGCCCACTCCGGCCGACTTCCCGTCTACGGTGGTCCTGAGCATCACGCCCGGTACGTCAGCACACACATTAGACTGCTCCAGCACACACATCAGACTGCTCCAACACACACCGCAGCACCCGTCTAGCAGCTAACCCACCCAGCGCCCGCCTCGCAGCAACCCACCAACATCCTCATCCTCGTGCACGGCCTCGGCGACACCCACACCTCCTTCACGCGGCTGGGGCAGCAGCTGAACCTGCCCGAGACAGCATGCATCGCCATCCAAGCCCCCGCCCCGCTGCCCTTTGACCTCGGCGGCTTCCACTGGGGCGACGACATGGTGTTCGACCAGCACACGGGCGCAATGGACACAGACACGGGATTCCGCGCTGCGACGCGTATCGTGCTTGACCGCGTGATTCGCGAGGGACTGATGCGCGGGTGCGGATACAAGGCGCGCGAGATCGTTGTCTTTGGGTTCGCGCAGGGCGGTATGGTCGGGCTGCAGGTCGCCGTCGAGCTTGGGGAGGAACTGGGCGGTGTTGTTAGTATTGGGGGCCGGCTCCCGGCGTCGCTGGAGCTAAAGGCCAGGAAGAGCAGGACGCCTGTCTTGGTTTGCCGGGCGGTGCGGGCGTCGGCGGTCACGGATAGTGCTGTGGCGAAGATGAAGGATGCGTTTGAGTTTGTTGAGATTAGGGACTGGAAGAAGAATGGCGATGGGATGCCGAGTAGTAGGGAGGAGATGTTGCCGGTTATGCAGTTCTTCGCTCGCAGACTCCGGAGTACGAGGGGTGTGCCGGCTGGGAGCGTGGAGCTTAGTTGATCGAGGCGCTAGTTCACGTCTACGTTCTCACCATCCAAGGGGAGGATTGAATTCATCTGCACGACTACGTTCATGTTGAAGTCGACTTGTAAGCTCGGCCATATACTTCTCGGCCACATACTTCTCGGCCACATAGTTTTCGGCCACCCTACCCACCACGCGTCATCTTCAATTAACGCTCTATATTATCACAACCACTTTGTTAAAATGGATACCCGTGAGCTTGCTATACAGTCTGCGCTTCGTGATCTCGATTCTGGTGTTTTTAAGAGCCAGCGGCAGGCTGCTCGTGCGTACGGAGTTCCTCGATCCACGCTTCAAAGCCGCCTACAGGGCTGTCAACCTCACACGTCAGCACACTCAAAACAGCAGCGACTGACTCCAGAGCAAGAGCGCTTCTTAGTTGAGTGGATTGTTGAAGAGGATAAACGTGCTCAGCCCCCATCCCATCCACGGGTACGAGAAATGGCCTCCCGAATACTTCAGATGAATGGCGACCACGCTCCGCTTGGTCAGCTATGGGTACCCCATTTCATCGCCCGCAACCCGCAGGTTGCCTCTATAGTTGGCCGAACAATTAAGACGGCGAGGACTACAGGAGCTCAGTATGAGACGATTCGTGCCTTTCTTGAGCTATTTGAGCGTACCAGAATCGAGCTGGGTATACAGTATGAGGATATATGGAAAATGGATGAGACTGGGGTCGGCCTTGGGGTACGTACAAACACCAGAGTCCTCGCTAGCTCGTCAAAGAAGAAGGCTTGTATCAAATCCCCAGAGAATCGCGAGTGGGTCTCGCTAATTGAGACGTTATCCACCACAGGCGTCAAGCTTCAATGCCTCGTCATCTTCAGGGGCAAGCATCTACAAGCCACGTGGTTCCCAGCGCACGGAGTACCTGACTGGCTATATACAACCTCGGAATGGATGGACGTCAAATCAGGTTGGATGGACGTCAAATCAGGTTGGATGGACGTCAAATCAGATTGGATGGACGTCAAATCAGATTGGATTGGAGGGGTTACAGCGTATATTTATCCCTAATGCTACTCCCTGCCAAGGCCAATGGAGGCTCCTTCTCGTGGACGGCCATGGCTCTCATGCCCCTGTTGACTTCATGTTGGCCTGTAAGGAGAACAAGATATGGGTCCTCTAGCTTCCCCCTCAGGCCTCACACGTGCTTCAGCCCCTGGATCTTGCTCCTTTCTCTGCTGTTAAGACGAAGTATCAATCAGAGATCCGTGCTCTCTCTGCCCTCGATGACGCAGCACCTACCAAGAAAGAGCGCTTCGTTGTATCATACAACAAGGCAAGAGAGGAAGGCTTGGCTAAGCGAGTAATCCAAGCTGGGTGGAGAGCCTCAGGTCTCTGCCCATATAACGCAGACCTCGTCTTACTCTCATGCCAAGTGTCCAGCCGTCCAGCAACGCCACCACGTGATACCCAGGACTCGGAGCTCCGGAATTCGATTCTCAGCACGCCTCAGAGCGCACAGGCTCTATATAGGGCCCATCGGCAGCTCCTACAGTCAGAGTCTCTCTCACGGAGCACTCGGACAGTGCTTAGCAAGGCAGGCAAGGCTATAGCAAAGGCACATACTCGAGCAGCCGAGCTCCAAGCTGAAAATCAACAACGTAAATATCAACTAGATGGTACTGCTACTGCCCGGAAGAGAAAGCGAGTCCAGCCTGACCTAGATGAGCGCTTTCGTAACGTTGAAGCGATCAAGGCTGCGCTTGAGCGAGCGGCAGCATTACACGCCGAGCAGACATCAAGTTCAGTTGAAGAAGAAGCTCAAAAGGCAGCAGAGGTAGCAGCAGCTCTCACGCTTCAGTCTAGGTGTAGCGAGTGGCAAATATAAGTGTGGCTGTTGAAAACACCACGACTCCAAATGGGGTGCTTCATTTTGGTGGGGTGGCCGAAAACTATACGTGGCCGACAAGTACGTGGCCGACAAGTACATGGCCGACAAGTACATGGCCGACAAGTACATGGCCGAGCTTACTGCTGTTCGTGCACGTGTCGGACGGTGACAGCTTACGTCATCGCTCGAGGCTGTAGTTAGCTTGTAGGTTAAACGCAACTCGACATGTTCACACACACCACACAACCGGAGATGGCCGCACCAAGAACGTCATTGCGCGGGTTCCTCGCGCATGCAAAGAGCGCGCTGCGGAGTGCAATCAGCTCCCAGCAAAAAGTCACTCTGGTCATTGGCAATGAGTCGGCCGGTCAGCGCCTCACATGCCTCGTACAAGCATCCGACGCTGATGGGCGACAGACCTCGACTCGATGACATGCCAGATTCTATATGCATACGTGCGCTCCATGGCGCCGCCAAAAAACGCGTTCACGCCGCTGTACATACCCGTGACCAACATGCCGGCCGCGGGCGTGGACATGAGACGCGAGTTTCTCGCCGTGTTCAAGCATGCAGACATCGAGGCGGCGCATCTGATCACGCTCGACGACCTCCCGGCGCCGTCGGACATGCAGACCAAGCTGAGGCCGGAGAACACAAGGTGGATCCTGGTCGACCACAACGCGCTGCAGGGCCAGCTCGGAAGCATCTACTCCAGCCGCGTGCAGGGCGTGATCGACCACCACGACGACGAAGGCGCGGTGCCCCAGGACACGGGCGCGGAGCCGCGCATCATCGAGAAGAGCGGGAGCTGCACGAGCCTAGTCACAAACTACGTGGGCCCGACGTGGGATACGGTGTCGGGCGGCGCGCTCGACGACGACGCCAGGGTAGCCCAGCTGGGTCTGGCCAGCATCCTCATGGACACGGCGAATCTGCAGGACCAGAGCAAGACGACCGAGCACGACCGCAGGGCTGTCGAGTACCTGGAGGCAAAGGTGCTGCGGTGTCCACAGGTGGCGACGACGTACGACCGCGGCGCGTTCTACGAGGCGATTGACGCGGCGAAGAAGGATATCGGCGCGTTGGAGCTGCAGCACATACTGCAAAAGGACTACAAGGAGTGGGAGCAGGAGGGGCAGAAGCTGGGGATTAGCTCGGTTGTCAAGGAGATTGCGTTCCTGCAGACGAAAGCGGGCGAGGAGGCGGAGGCGGAGGCGGCGTCTTCAACCTCTCAGGCCTTCCTGGACCAACTCGCAGACTTTGCTCGAGAGCGGAGTCTCAATCTCTACAGCGTCATGACGACGAGCACGTCCGCCGGCGGCTCGTTCCAGCGCGAGCTGCTGGTGTGGGCATTCGACGAGAGCGCCGTGTCGTGGGCACAGCGGTTCGCGTCCCAGTCGCAGGGGGAGCTTGGGCTCGAGGCGTGGGAGGAGGATGGCAACGTGGCGAGCGGCGAGGGCGACGGGCAGTGGAGGAGAGTGTGGTGGCAGCGCGAGGTGCAGCACAGTCGCAAACGAGTCGCGCCGCTGCTGAGGCAGGCTCGATGACTGGCTCGGTGACTGGCTCGGTGACTGGCTCGATGACTGGCTCGACGACTGGCTCGATGACTGGCTCGGTGACTGGCTCGACGACTGGCTCGGTGACTGGCTCGGTGACTGGCTCGACGACTGGCTCGACGACTGGCTCGGTGACTGAGCCGGAGCAGGCGAATGTTACTACTTGGTAGAGATGCACGCTTGTGATTAAAGGCACCACACGCGCGCTGCACGATGACGAACAACCAACTACAAACTACAAGTGTCACCTGTAATTACCACGTCGAGCACTGCATCGCGCCGCGCGTCGGCAGTCTCGTGACACCGTGTCCTACCGGGATACCTATGCGGTCGTCGTGTGTCCCCGGTTGCTGGAGGCGGTGTCGTTGCGCGGTGGCACTCGACGCACGTCTCGACATGTCATGCCGGTCTTGTCGCGTCTCAGAACAGGTGATGTGGTGGTGGCGTGTGTGTATACAACGCATGCCAGCCATTTCTCTTCACGGTGGCAACCACGACGGAACAGGGGCACGGTCGCGCTGCAGGCCAGACGGGCGTCTGCAAGCACCAACAATGGAACAGGTTCGCACGCATCACCACGGGGAATCAACTCTGCAGTGCTGCTGGGCAGATGGCCAAGACACGGTTGGAGAATCATTCGCTGCACGGCGAATGGCGGGCTGCAGCGTCGTGACAGCGAAACAGTGCATATGCGCAGCGCTGGTTGAGGGGTGCCAGCACATCAAGCGCGGGGCGCGCAGAAGACAAGCCATGTATGGGGACCCCGGCCAGCAGGTCAAGGCAGACGGGCGCGCGCAGGCCAGGGCAGACGGGCGCGCGCAGGCCAGGGCAGACGGGTGCACGCAGGTCAGGGCAGACGGGTGCACGCAAGTCACGGGGCGCGCGTTGGGGTGCAGGACATGTCGATTCTCACCTTGCAGCGACCGACGAGAAACATGGCAGTCGTGTGCTGTGGCGTGCTGTGGTGAGAGGTGGGTGGTGTGCAGATTCTGGGCTAGCGCTGCGGCTGCAGATTGGGCCAGCCGCTGCGGGAGGAGGCGGGCGGGCGTCAAAACAAACACCAGGCGAGGCTGGCGGTCCAGTCGACTGGACAAGTGGGACGCTGGAGTCTGGACGTGTGTTGGTGTGGGCGGCTGGTCGAGGGTCCCTCGTGTCTCAGCAGTGCGCTGCGAGCTGGACGGTGGCGCTGCGAGCTGGACGGTGGCGCTGCGAGCTGGACGGTGACGGTGACGCTGCCCTCGGTCTGCGGTGATGCTGGCGCGCGAATGCCCGACTCGAGCACCGACTCGAGCACCGACTCGGGCCCTGCCAATCATCCATCGCGAGCGTGTGCAGCCGACTGACAACGCATCCGCTCTCCTTTGGGCAGCGCCAGCCCGCGGCCATGCGGCGCTGTGTGTAAAGACCAAACACCTTGGGCTGTCGCTGCACTCGCCTTCACGGCATGCTGTCTCATGGCGACGACAGCATGTTCCGGCACACTCCTCCGCGTAGGTCCCTCTCGTGCTGTATAATCCGTGTACTGTAGCTGTCCGTTGCTCCACTGCGGTGTCTGTGCCTGGCAGCGCTGCTGGCCCCGTCTGCGACAACCCGGTGCGCATCAGTGCGCCTGTACGATGAGCTGGCAGCGCTGCGACGACGAGGCCAAAACGTCCACATGTCGCCCTCACTCCCCAGCTGCTGACGCCTCCCAGCCAGGTCGCCCGCCGTGCCCGTCCTGCCCGTCCTGCCCGCCGTGCCCGTCCTGCCCGCCGTGCCCGCCCTGCCCGCCGTGCCTGTCCTGCCCCATGTGTCGAGCGTCTCCAAGGTGTCGTCTCGCGCCCACACGCCGCAACACCCGTCCGCGCCGACGACTGCTGTGACCGACGACCCCCCGCCCGCAGAGCCGACCCGCCCTGAACCCAACCACGACTCGTCGCCCGCGCCCGCGACCGCGCCTCTGCCCGCGACTGCGCCCGCGCCTGCGCCCGCGCCCGCCAGCATGGGCTCACGGCCAGCCCTCGAACACGCCCACGGCACCACCGCCCACAATGCCCACAACGCCGTGCCGCGCCCGCACATGGCTTCCTCCCTCTCCGCGCCCGCCGGCAAGCTCCCGCGCCTGCTGCCCGCGGACCTGTCCGCCTACAGCGACGCCCTCCTGCCCTCGGCCGCCATCCCCACCTCGGCCACGTCGCTCGCCGAGCTCGCCCACCTCATCCGCCTGCAGGGCCACCAGGAGCAGCGCAAGGCCCACTCGCGCCTGCGCCTGCACCGCTGGCTGGTCTCGAGCGCCCTGTCGGCCCGCATGGTCCACTGCGGCGAGCTGGCCTACCGCACCCTCGTCGACAACTTCCGCTCCGACGACAAGAAGAGCTTCGCGCACCTGTACAACGCCCTCAACGACGTCCGCAGCTCGTGCGATGCCACCCGCCAGTACGCCCTGCTGGAGCCCGACCTGCATCTCGGACCCGCCAGGGCCGCCGTCAAGACGGACAAGGCCTCTCTCTCCACCTTTGTCAGCGACGTGCCGGCCAGGATCCTCGACGACCTGCTCGGCTTCATTTCAGAGCTCCGCACCAACCCCGATTTCCTCGCGGCCCGAATCGCGAGCTTGTCGCAGCAGGAGCTCGCCGCGCTCTCGTCGTTTCGCCAGGCCCTCGATCCCGTCGAGTCTGTCATTGCCATCACCGGCGCCCGGGCCAAGAACGCGGCTGCGAGCAAGCCCAGCCAGAGCGGCCCCAGCCCGGTCGAGCGCCTGCTGAGCTTCCAGCGACACGACCCGCTCGCCGCCCTCGTCTACACCATCTTCGCCAACTCGTCTGGGCCGGACTCGGCCGAGGACCTGCGCCGGACCGATGTGTGGGCCGCGACGTGCGCCAAGATGATCAGGGAGAACAAGGCGGGGACAGACAGGTTTGTCAAGACGGTCCTCGACGTCTGGGCCAGCATGCGGGAGTGGCCGGGGAAAGCCAACCTGGAGCTCTACCTCACCCAGGCCCTGCAGGACGGCCAGTTCCTGCTGGAAAAGGCCGAGGAGCAGCCCGCGCGACAAGGACAGCCGCCGCCGCGGACGACCAAGGACACCATCGCCGCGGACGAGTTCTTCGACAAGGCTGTGAAGCGCCTGTTTGAAGTCGTCGACGACGAGCCGAGCGCCGGCGGCATTCCGGACGGCGTCTTGGAAATCGGGAACGCTATCCTGCGCAAGTTGGACGACGAGAGAGGTGCCCGCCGGGGCGCCCAGATGTTCTTCGTCTCGCGCTGGCTGTTCACCACGTACCTGATGAACGCAATCATCCACCCCGAGGCACGTTGTCCACGGCAGCCGTCTCGCCATGCTTGGCTAACCGCAGCAGACACACGGCATCATGATCGAGCACCACATCAGCGAACACGCCCGCCAGAAGATCCTCAAGGAGATTGCTGTGCGCGCACAGAAACACGTCTTGGACCTGACGTACAATTGGTACGAGCTTTGCTTTGGTTTCCGCCTCTTCCGGGAAGCTAACTATGGTCACAGGAAGCAGCAAGTGCCTGTTCTTCCCGAGATCCGCACGCACATTGAGAGCATAATAGCCAGGTTCAAGCACACCAAGACATACTCCAAGCCCATCCTCCTGCCTGCAAAGGCCATTACCTCTCCGCGAGAGACGGTCGAAGTGCAGCCGTTCATCGTGCTGTGCCCGTCAGACATCATCACCCTCGTCAACACACTGTTCCCCGAGCGGCGCCCGTCGTCGAGCCATCTGAACAAGGACGCCGAGCGCCGCGGTGGAATCGCCTCGTCTGCGTCCTCCATGTCTGGAATCTCCATGCCGTTCCGCAGCGCTTCGGCGGCGACGGCGGCGACGGCGGCGACGACGGCGACGACGGACGCAAGCTCGATCCTGAGCGCGAGCGCATCATCCATGACCAGCGACACTACCTCGCGGGAGCCCCTCTTGGACACGGACAATGTTGATCTGGGCCGGCCTGTGGGAGAAGCATACGGCGAATCAAACATTGCGCCTAGCGAGAGCTACGGGCGACACCTGAGGATGGCGTGCTCCGAGATGACGCGCATCCTCGGTGGTGACGCCACCTCTGGCACATGCCATCCTTGCAAAGAGCGCTGGGCGGTGCTGTACATTTCGGCTGACGGCAAGCACCTCAAGCCGCGCATGCGCAAGGATGCAGACGACGAAGACGAGCACGACGAGGACTCGCACGACACGGACAGCAGCGACGACGAGGGCTCGGGAGCGATCGACCTCGAGAACGACTACCACCAGCTGAAGGATGCCATCGCCAAGCTCGTCGACGAGTACGAGATACCAAAGGAGCTGGCGCCCGACAGCGAGTCCAAGAGCTTCAGCAACCGCATGACGACGCGCAAGGCCGGCAGAGGCCGTGGCCTGGGCCGAGTCGCCAGCGAGTCCTTTGCGTCTCGCAACCCCTACAATCAACCGCAGGCTCAGACGCAGAGCCAGCTCACCAGCCTGATTGCGAGCCAGCGCAACGTCCCAGCGCGGCATCGCTCACCGCAGCATGCACGGAGCAACAGCAACCCACAGAATCCAAACGAGCGGCAGGAGAGCAACTCGGTCCTGGTCACGATGCTCGAGTCGGCCATGCTCCAATGCCAGGCTCGCTCCGACTTTGTCAGCGCGCTCATGTACCACAAGACGCTGGCCAGCCTCCGCAGACTGAGCTCGCCCACACTCGTCAAGAACGGCTATGCGGCGCTGCTCAACTACTTCTCGCGCGGCCCTCGCGATTCGCTCAGCAAGGCCGCCAACGCCATTGAAGAGTTCGAAGCCTGGTTCGTCTGGTTGAAGCAGTCTCAGGAGCGGGCCGACGGCATGATTGAAGAGATGATGGTCGGGTTCAAAAAGTTGCGCGACAAGATGTGGTACATTAGCGACGTCCGGGGCTCGAAAGAGTACGATGACGCCAAGAACGTCGCCCTCGCGCTCAAGATCATGGGCCAGCCGACCAAGACGCTGGACGGCAAGCCCTTGCAGGCGCCCCGCGCCCGCAACCACTCCAAGTCGTCCTCGAACAATTTCGCGCTGAGGAACGAGGCCCAGCTTGTGGACGTCATGGCTGCATCTCAGGACTTTGGCGGGCCGAACAAGCTGTCAGACGAGCAGTCGGAGATGACGCTGAAGTGGATCAATCAGTATGGCATCGAGAACTTTTGCAAGGGCGAGGAGCGCATCCACCGCTTCTGCCTCGAAATCGACAAGTGCGTCAACAAGATCGTGGCCGACAACCTGATGGAAGGCCCCACGCTCTGGGCCAGCGACTTGTACAAGCGCGACCAGCAGATCTTGGACAGCGGCCGCCAGAAGGGCGATCTCTTCCTCACCGGTGTCGGGACGCTGTCCGTCGCCGGCGACGACGAGTATGAGACTCACGGTCGGCCTGGCTCGCGGAGCCTCGACTTTGCACAGCGCCCCAGTCACAGCAGCCTGCGCTCGGCTGCCAACCGCAACGTGTCGGGCAACTTTGATCAGAGCCCCTGGGCCACCAGTCCCGTTGACTCGCACGACTACTTTGGTGGCTCGTCACCACTCATGGCCATCGACTCGGCCACGACCTTCTGGTCGCCGTTCCAGACGCAGGCTCAGTCGCCGACGAGCGCCGCCAGCATCCGGCCGCGCACTGCATCGTCCTCCAAGGGCACGGTGATGCTGAAGCAGTCGGCAAGCGTCAACGAGGAGAAGCGCCGCTTCCTGCTCGACCTGAAGCAGACGCTGACGGGTCTGCTGCTGAGCGATCTTGGCACCATGGTCTTCGCCGCCGGGAGCGAGACGGATTCTTGGTTTGGCGGTGACATCCTGGAAGACTGCATCCAGCGCAGGGACGAAGAAGAGCGCAGGCGCAAGAAACAGCTTGCCAAGAAGAAGAGCGTCAAGAGCCTGCGCAAGCCGACCCATGTCGATCAACGCAATGTGCCGCTCGACACGCTGGGGAGGACCGAGAGAGGCCAGGCTGCACCTCCTGTCGCCACGCTCCAGCACGCTGCGGGCTCTGATGCCCAGCACTCTGCAGGCGAGCATTCTTCGACGTCGAGCGACGCCACATCGCGGTCGGCAGGCGTGGCTGCCAAGAAGGCTGGCCTGCTCGAGTTCCCGTACAACGTTGCCTTCCGACGGTTGCTGACCAAGTTTGCAACGCACCCGAACCCCTACACGAAGCTCCACGCTCTGTACGAGCTCGAGCTCCTCATCATCGCCTCCCTCTCCTCTCGCTCGGCCCGCTCCTACAGCAGCCGCCGCGAGACTCTGCCCACCGTTGCGCAGTCGCCCACCCTCGGCGCAGTGCCCGAGTACAGCTCTCGCGAGCCCGCAGCACAGCACTCGCGCGCCCAGAATCTCGACGAGGCAATCGCAAACTGCTCCGAGCGCCGCGCATACACCATGGCCGGCGACCGCTCCTCCCCCGTTCCCTACCGCAGCGACGCGCGCTCCCCCGTCGGGCCCCCCAGCACCGACATGATTGTCGAAGTCATCCAGAGCCTGCTCCGCGACGCCGACGTGCGGCCCAAATCCCTCTTCCGCGACCTGCAATACATTGCCTCGTTCGTGCCGGCGACCATGCTCGACAAGACCGAGCGCGGCAAGGCGTTCTGGGACGTCGGTCTCGCCGCCCTCGGGCTCAAGCAGGACGTGTGCCGGATCATGGTCGAGCTCGTCGACGAAGTCATCAACGCATCCAACACATCACGCGCCGCAACCCTGCAGCAATCCAGCGCCGAGAAACCCAGCTCCCGCACAGGCACCCCCGCGCCAGCACCACAGCCCCGCTACACAATGCAAGACGCAGCTCGCATGCTCCTCATCACCGCCAAAGAAGGCGACGCCGTCGCAGAGCGCGAACTCGCCATCTTCTACCTCACGAGCCCGGAGCTACTGCACCGCGCTGTCCTGCCGCTCACCCGCCCCAGCGATGTGTTCAAGACGGAGCTGCTCAACCGCGAGAGGAAGGCGAGCCAAGATCCGCAGCGCAGCGATCCCATGACGATGTGTGTTGCGCAGCATTGGATGGAGCAGAGCATGCGCGGTGGCGATGGGCTGGCGGCCAAGTATTTGCGGCAGAGGAGCGAGCTTGAGAGTATACCCAGTCGCGCCTAGAGGGAAGTGTGGGTGACGTGTGTTGGCGTTTTGGTTGCATGGCGCGGTGTTTCTGGTTTTTTGTTTCTTGTTTCTGCTTTCTTCCTGGCTCCTGCCTGGCTCGCCTTTTTTTCGTCTTTTTTCTTGGGGTTTTTGGCGTAATGGGCATAGCATGATTCCCCCTACTCTGTTCTGCCGCACCGAACGCGCAGGAGCGGCGTGTTGTTGGCGTTGGATGCGTATACGGTCGCGGTGCTGTTTGCGGTGCTGTTTGCGGTGCTGTTTGCGGTGCTGTTTGCGGTGCTGTTTGCGGTGCTGTTTGCGGTGCTGTTTGCGGTGCTGTTCGCGGTGCTGTTCGCGAGGTGCATGATGCATGGATAGATGGATGAATGTCGCGGTATCGCGGCGGTGATTGCATTGTGATGGTGATGGTAGTTGAGATGGTAATTAGATACCCATAAATTTACAGTGTAACAATCCCCATGCAATCCCCAGACCGCTCTTGCCCCTCTCGATACTCTCTATATGTAATCGGTCAAATGTTGTGTTCCTCAGCATATACCCACCATATTCAAGTGGCACGTTGCCTCACTCAGATACGAAGTACTCAGATGCTCCTAGAGGCTAGCGAGCATGCACCATCTCCACCTCCACACCTTTTATCTGGTAGCCGCGATACCGCACCAATGAGTCCGTCTACCGTCAGAGCTGCGTGATGTTCCTTTATCAAAGTACCACTTGTTCGCCTCAGCCGCCCCCGCACGTGTAGCTACCATGCCCGTAGCATCCGCCCGTTTCTCACGAGCCATGCATAGCTTCAGTGTACACACACGTGCCAGAGACTCACACTCGTGCTCGCACTCGCTTAGACTTGCCGACTATTCCATAGCCGTTGCGTCGAAGTCACGACTGAAAGGGCTGGGGGGCTTGATGGCATAATATCCACATTCTTCTCCTGGGCCGACTCAGTTCACATGTGGACTGGAGTGGGAGCAACGGCGGGGCGTGCATGGCGTAAACCCCGAGTCGGCGTGCTCGGGAGATGTGCACAGCTTACGTACCGTGCCGTCCATGAGAGTACCGCGGAGCGTGACTGCGCAACGGGGAGGGGGAGGTCAGCTGATCTGGCCATATGAGTGGACACTGGAGACGGGTTGGCAATTCTGTTTGTTGTCTGGATCTAAACTACGTTCTGCTCGTACTCGTGCAAATCTCTTTCTAACGCTCGTTCAGTGCTCGTGGCCGTGGCCGTGGTGGTCGTTCGCACCGCCAAAGTCCATCTTCCAGCCGCGCCCGATACCAACGCCGGGATCGCGGATGATCGCATAAGCCGCTTTCTTGCCGTCTGCAGCGTGGTATGAGAGGGGTGCAGGCATCCTCCTCTTGCTCTCCTTGGCGCCCTCCTGCATGACAATAACCTCGTCCTTGTCCTTCCATGCGCTGGGGGCATTCACGATGATGACCTTCTCGACGCGGACCTTGTCCATTGTCTTGGCATACTTCTCGAACTTGACGGTGCGCATGGTGCTGGTGTCGAGGTTCACCGAAGTGAGGATGTTGCGCTTGCCGTCGAAGGAGAAGCGGCGATGGATGAACGCGCCGCCCTGGTAGTCAAATGTCTCGCCGTCGTCGAGGTAGAGCGTGCCAGCCGCGTTGCCGTCCTTGTCGAGGACAACGACGAGAGTGAAAGGGTCGTACTTCATCAGGCCTGAGGATCGGCGAGGACGGTCACGACGGGGGATGATGTGGCCGCCGCGCATCAGGAGTGGGATCTTCTCGAGAGGCGCAGGGACGGTGTGCTGGCCCTTACCACTGTAGGTGGTGTAGTCGAAGTAGTCGAAGTACGGCTGGTCATCTGCAAGGTAGACAGAGACGCTGTCAGCGCCCTCCTTTGTGACCGGCTTGGCAAGCAGACCAGTGGATCCGATGTAAAGTTGGTCGTCGATAGCGAAACCAGCCTCATCCTCAGGGTGGACATAGAAGTTGGGCCGAACGATTGGTGCACCAGAAACGTGTGCCTCGTGAAAGGCTGTGTACCACGCAGGTAGGAGCTGGTAACGGAGACGCAGCGCTTGTGTGATAATCTCGGTGTATGGTGATCCGGGGATGTAGGGCTCACGACGACGAGTGTCGATGTGGGCGTGGCCGCGGAAGAAGGGGTAGTAGATACCAGCCTGGTACCAGCGAGTAAGAAGCTCCTTGCTGGGGTTGCCGAAGAAACCACCGACATCAGCACCCGCAAATGGGAAGCCAGAGATACCCTGGTTGAGGACCATAGGCAGGGATGCCTCGAGATGGGGCCAATCAGCCTGGTTATCGCCGGTCCACATGGCAGCACTGCGCTGACTGCCAGAGTAGAACGCACGAGTCAGAACGAAGGGGCGGCGAAGCTCACCCTTTTTTCGCTCAGTCAAAGCCTGGTAGGTAGCATTGTGGAAGGTCATGCCGTTGATGTTGTGAACGTCACGATGCTCCCAGTCGCCGTGATGCAGGTTGTCCTTGGGCATGGTTGTCTCAGGACCGTTAAAGACCGAGGGCTCGTTCATGTCGTTCCATATGAACGTGTTGTGTGCAGAGCCCTTGAACTTGTCGTACTTGAAGAGACCCTTCCACCAGTCGATAGCAGCGGGGTTAAAGCAGTCGACCCACATTGAAGAACCGGGCCAGCACCAACCTTCGTACTGGTTGCCGTCCTTATTCTTGACAGCAAGGTCCTTCTTCTTCAGCTCGTCAATGATCGGGTAGTCGTTGGTATTCTTGATGTGAGGGTCAATGATGGCTACGAGCTTCCTGTCGCGCTTGTCGAGTTGCTGCTGCATCGAGATTGGATCGACGAATGTGAGAGGGTCCCAGGTAAAGTACTCCTTCTCGTGAGTGTACTCAATGTCAAGCCAGATGACATCGTATGGAATGTTGAACTTATCGAAGCGACGGTCAACATCCTTGACATCCTCATCAGTGACGTAGTTCCAGCGGCACTGGTGGTAGGCAATGGCGAAGGACTGGGGCATGGCAGTGTAGCCAGTAAGCTCGCCGTACTGACGAGTAAGGTCCTGAGGGGTGGGGCCAAGGAAGACAAATACATCCAGCAGACCGCTCTCCGACATCCAGTGGGTCTGGGTGTCAGTGTGACCCTCGACGCCCAGAGCAAGCGGGTTAGCAGTATTCCTCTTTTTGGTCACATCGATCCAGGTCTCAGCAGCGTTGAGCCAGAAGACACCAACAGTGGAGCCCTTGCGGTGAGCCTGCATGAAGGGAATAGCACCATACAGGGTCATAGGGCTGTCCATCTCGTACTCGAAGACATCGGCGTTGTACAGACGGTACGGCTCGGTGTAAGCATCGTCGCCGCCCCTGCTGTGTGTCAGTTGGGCTCTTGAGTTTAAAAATTCTTGTCAAGCCTACCTGGTAGTCTTCAATGAGAGACGCGTGGCATGCTCCGGGATACCAAAGACATGCGCGTAGCCTGGGAAAGAGATATCGAGAGAGATAGCTTCAGGTCCCCTAGGCTTTGTATCGGTGTTCCCACCAAAGCTCTCGTCCCACCAGGTGCTCTCATCTTCGCCTTTCTCCTCTTCGACTTTGGCTTCTTCCTTGTTCTCCTCTTCGACTTTGGCTTCTTCCTTGTTCTCCTCACCTTCCTTGGGTTCTTCACTGGGCTTTTCGACCTTTGGTCTCCAATGCTCGAGGTTCAGAAATCCACGCTCGTTGAACTTGACTTGCGTCTCGCCGTCTCGCTGGAACTCGATCGAGAAGGGCGAATGGCGGATGATAGCTTGGTGCTTGCTGCCTTTGCCATAGACTACCTTGGTGTAGCCAGCATCAGCGGCCTCGGCCAGTGCAGCACCGCTGGAGGGCTTCAAGCCACCAACAAGAGCCCATTTACCAGCCTCATTATAGCGTTCCTTCCTGGCCTTGCTGTCATGACGAAGGTCGATATCGCCCTTCTGCCTCCTTGCTTCGTCGAGAGTGACGCGCGCGACACCAGATTCGAGGAATGTTACCGAAAGTGGCAACTGAACCTTCTCCTGACCGTTGTTGATTGCTTTCAGAACGACAGCGCTCAATTGGCCATCTTTGAACTTGAGAGTCGCTGGGTCGAGGGCGTATGGGGAGACGAAGGAGCCCGATGCGGTGACGTCGTCCGCGAATGCGCGATTGCGCTTACAGAAGCCAGACTGCTCGCAAGTCTTGAAATTCTCATGTTTGACGGCAACTGTTCTCTTGCATTAGGAACTTGAGGAGGAAAGATATGCATATCTCAGGGCTACGCCCGCGATTGGAGCTTCGAGTACTTACCAGCTGGCAAGAGCAAGCTGCACAGCGCCGTCCAAAGCAATAGTACGGCCGTCCACCGGGGAGCGGACCGCTGTTGTAATGTGACCATATCCAGCAGCTCTCAAAGCAGATACCGCTTGAGCCAAAGGGATTGCTGTCAACTTCTCCCCAGATGTCTGATGAAACGTAGCAGCTCTTAGTAAGCGCTGCAAACACGCCAAACATGCGCCATCCAGGGTCGCCGTCTCACCGCCACTAAGAACGCGGGGCGCCAACAGCTGGCGCAGCACCCCACCAACCAACACCAAGAGAATTTTAGTGCAGGAATGCCCGAGACCAATTCTTCTCCGTTCCTCTCTGGCATCCCCGACCCTCTCATCTTCTCGACGGAAACCATCTTCGAAAGAACATCAAACTCCTCCACACCGCCAACATGACTACCGAGCAGACGTATGTGACGTCCCCAATTGCACACTGACGAGGGGTAAACAATTGAAAGGCGGTGTAGCTAACTGTTGGGAATAGCTTCATTGCTATCAAGCCTGATGGCGTCCAGGTACGCACAACACCACGAGTCACTGCAATTACAGCATTCAACTCAACGGCCATGGAACGACACGACGTAGTAGCATCATGCTAACCCTGCCCTCAGCGTGGCCTCATTGGCCCCATCATCTCCCGCTTTGAGAACCGCGGCTTCAAGCTTGCGGCCATCAAGCTCGTCCAGCCCGGTAAGGAGCACCTCGAGAAGCACTACGAGGACCTCAACGGCAAGCCCTTCTTCCCCGGTCTGATCGCCTGTACGTACCCTCCGTCTCCATACCCTCTACGTGCCCCTCCAAGACCCCTGCAGAGAGACCCTGCAGAGACCCTGCAAACCCTCCCCTCTCAGCCGCCCACGTGGCATTGCATACTGACAAGCGCCAGACATGGCCTCGGGCCCCATCTGCGCCATGGTCTGGGAGGGCCGCGACGCCGTCAAGACCGGCCGTGTCCTCCTCGGTGCCACCAACCCCGCCGCCTCGGCCCCAGGCACCATCCGTGGTGACTTCGCCATCGATGTCGGCCGCAACGTCTGCCACGGCTCCGACTCTGTCGAGAACGCCCAGAAGGAGATTGCTCTGTGGTTCAAGGACGGCGAGGTCCAGTCCTGGAAGCAGGCTGGCTTCGACTGGATCTACGAGAAGGCTTAAGCGCTTTCTCGATTTGATTGAACGGCCGGAGTGTTGTTGAGAGTACACCTAGTAAGGTCAGCCCCCGGGTGGACGGAGTATGTCAGTAATGCTGCAGTCTCGTACTGCGGTGTGAACAGATGGTCTGTCTGTGCGGTGATGGTCTGGAAAGGTACACGAAACAGCGCAATAGCCATAACGATACGATCTTGACGGACAAATTAAAACCCAAAATGAGACACACGCATGATCTCAACACAAGTCGCTTCTCAACATCGTCGTGTTGTGATGCTATATCCAATGGCGGGTGGTATGTACCACACAAAGCTTGTAGTGACTACTCGTGTTCCTTGACCTCGTCGACCTGGACATCAGCCCCCTTACTACCACCCCTAAGCTCTCTCCTCAGGCCCAGCCTTTCCGCCTCCCTCTCTTCAAGCACCTCCTTAACAATCCCCACATACCACCCCCTCAGCTTCTCCACCTCCGCCCACTCACCCAGCCCTCTCTCAACAGCCGGCCCCTTAACCTCCTCCCTCGCCCTTAGCTCGCCCCACCTGCCGCCCTTCTTGCCCCAAACCGGCTTCCCGTAGCGCCACACACACCACGAGCTCTCCTCGGCACTTCGCAGCCGTGGTTCCCGCCTGCGACTCTCGACCTTGAACGCACGCAACAGCACCACGTCACCGACTTCCGCCGCGGGAAGCGCAGTCTGATACGCGCGGAACACATCGACGCGCCGCGTCTGCGGCCAGATACTCAGATCCGTGACGCTGAGGCTGGTCGTCCAGTCTCGTGGACCGTTGGTCGCCTGCGCCGGGGTTATCGAAGAGGATGTGCAGAGCGCGAGGATGTCGGGGTTCGCGGCGGAGTGGAACTGGGACGAGCGGTTGAGGAAGTAGATTAGGTCGCGCAGGGGCGTGTAGTATGCCAGCGGGGTTGAGAGGCCGAGGGAGGGCGGCTCTGGCTTTGTCACTAGAGTCGCGTCCTGGTCTTCGGCTGAGATGGCGGAGGAGGATTGGTAGATAGGCGATGACTGCTGAGCGGGTGATGTGGATTTGGGTTCGGTGGTGGCAGGTTTGCGGCGCGGAGAGGTCCGGAGGATGGGTGAGTGGGGCGCGGGTTGTGTTTCTACGCCTGGGAGGGGGACGTCAAAGGAGCGAAGTGTTGCGGTTGCTGAGGTTGTTTGTGTGAGGTCCGGTGTGATAAGGTGACTTTGTTCGGGTTGGCGGGCTTGGAAGGATAGAGGTGGCTCCGCGGCTGTTTGCTGGGTTTCGTCTGGTGTGAGAAGATTACTCTCTTGGAGGGTCGTCTGTGCGGAGGCCGGTGCTAGTGGAGAGCTGTGAATGTTGCCTCTGCTTTCAGCGGACAAGATGGGATAGACGATGGACTGTTCTTTAGCCTTTGATGTGTCCTCTCGACCTTGGTCTTCGTCGACTACCTCAGGGACCGGAGGAGATACTTGTACTGCCGCTTTCAATGTACGTGCGATTCGAGGGCTTGGGGTAGACGAAAAAGTTGAACGCGTCAGTCTGGGTGACCGCCTTGGGGATTGAGGTGGCTGGATAGGTGACACAACGCTTTGTTGCCTCATCGACCTTGACCTGGAGCGAGTCTGACGTTGTGATTGCAGAAAGCTTGGTGGTGGCTTTAGTTGAGGTGTAGCTGGCTGCAGGTCATCGGTGACTTCAGCTGGGTCACTCCTGTTAGCACGACCTACATCGTCATCAGAGGCATGAACCGTGGAGATTGAGCTTTCTGAGTGAGAAGTGTTCTCCTCGGAGTCCTTCACGAAGCCTACGTCGGAGTATCTACCTTGCGAAAGCTGTGAATATCCGAACCCCAGCTCTTGCGACGGCTCGAATATGCTACCAAACAGATCTCGGTTCTCGACTTGAGAAGGGACGATGTCAAAGTCGGTGTCTCGCCGTTCGAGTTTGCGAGGACTCCGGCGAGCCGGGAGCTGAGGAGCAGTGACACTCTGGTCGGGCGAGAGTTGCTTAGACTGTGAGCGCAAACTGTAGGGTGAGGTATGAGTTACGTCTTGCGTTCCCGTAGTTGTCGTTGACCTTGGAGGTCCTCGGCTTTGCGTGGGTGATGTAGCATCCCGGTTGGTGGAATCGAATGAGGCTTTAGATCTTATGCGTCGCACACTCGTGCTGATCCTAGACACATACCCCTCTTCCTCGATCGGAGAGGCTGCAGACTTCGCTTTCGATCTAGTGTTCCTCGCCGGAGCAGTGGCAGGCACAGATTTGTATTGGATTTCTCCAAGCTTGTGGCCATTCTCTGGAACAGATATCCAAAGCTCTGTGGCAGGATCGGTGGCAGACTCCTGCGGTACATCCTGACTTTGGCTGATGAGGTATGAAGAGCCATCTTCCACTGACTCGGTCTTGACCTCTGAATGTTCAGCATCGGTCCGTGTATCCGCTGCCTCTTCTATCAGAACATCTGCAGCGTCCGCTTGGGCACCACCGGGCGAGTCTTCAATATCTCGGAGCGGGTTTTCCTCTCCGATAAACGGCAAGGGCTCGTCCATTCCCAGCTGCGGCTCCCAGTCATCGAACTCCACACTAAGTGGCTGATCGTAGGTATCTGGTATGGAGATCGAAGCCGGTTCGCGGATGGGGCCGTCCGGGCTGGAGGATAATACAACCGTCGATTTCTGCGTTATGTCTTGGCCAACGAAGTCGTCGAAATTGAGGTCCTTATGACTGGTTGCAGAGGTGGGTTGAACTATCGGTCCCACTCGGAGATCGGTATTATCGTCTTCAAGATCTTGAGCGGTCTCAGTAGGGTCGTTCGGCTCTGCCTCGTTGACGGTTTGCACGGGGATTGATGCGATAGAAGGGCTGTCGTTGTGATCAGTGTCGCTGCCTCCATCCGCTGAAGGGGAGCCGAGATCCACAACTTCAGACACAGCTACAGATGTCTGTGTTGCTACAAACGTGTCGTCTTGCTGGGATTGAGGCTGCTCGTCTTCTGCCTCCGACTCAAAGCTCGTTGTCGGGCTCTCTTGGCCTTTCCGTCCTTCGTAGCTTGCAGGCGGTGCGTGCTGGGCATCGATCTCATCAGTCTCGGCCTCGGACTCAAGTACAGACCCCGACTCAAATTTAGACTCGGACTCAGCTTTCTCCTCACTCTCTGACTCAGTTTCTTCCTCTGTGGTGCGATCCATCTCAGGCTCGGCCATGATTTCGTCTTCCACTTCATCCTTACAATCTTCGTACTCTACGTCAGAAGAAAGGACAACCATGTTGGAAGACTTTGGCACTGCTTCAGTAGGATCTGCTTCCGCTGGCCCGAAGATAGGCTCCACTGGCGTTTGGGCAGGTTCTGGTACCACCTCTTCGGTCTCGTTGCGAGCTCTGACCGCACTTGTCACGTCTCCATCGAATGTCCCCGCCAGTGACGAGTAGCTCACATCCTCAACAAGTTCAAATTGCTCGGCGAGAGCTGGCTGAGCCTCCTCTCGCTCAATGTTCTCTTCATCTTGAAAAGCAGTCGGCGCGGGCTCTTTGATCGTGATTGGAGGAGCGTCTTCCGGTGGCGGCGAAGACAGTTCGAGAGGACGAGACCAGCCAGCTCCGTCCATGCCGAAAGTGAAGCGCACAGGTGTAAAAGCAGTCTCATGGTCTTGATGCAGACCACCCCCTCTTGAAGAGCTGATTGAACTGAAGAAGGAGTTCTCCATGATGTAGTCAGCATCGTCGTCAATCGCGAGCTCCTGCTGTACAACTGGGCCATCAAGGGGAGCTTGCTGCCGTCCTACTGAGATGTGCTCAAAGTAGGAGATAGCCTGCTCGCCGGGGAAAGGTGAGGGTAACGGAAGTGTAGCCGAGTCCACAGCCTTGAGATTTGGACTTGATGGCTCCCTGCCAATGGGGGTCAACAGGTCTGTCACACTAGGCGCAGCAAAGCCTGTGTATATGTCGGGCAAGCTAGGCGGAGGCATGGCGACTGTGAGAGACTCCTCGGCGACTGTCGCAGTTTCGACGACCTCTGCGACTGTCTCATCGATAGTTGTATCCTCTGCCCCTTCCGAGACCTCCTCAGGCCGCTCAGGTTCGACCTCGGGTTCGCTGTCTTCTTCTGTGGCGTTTGCTTCAACGTCGGTAATCTCATATTCAGCCTCAATAATTGAGGGCTCATCTTCCACCTCTTCAGGCTCGTCTTCCAGCTCAGTAGCCACCTCTGTTGCACTCACGTCGACCGCTTCAACGTCTGGAACAGTGACGTCTTCATCTTCTTCATCGTCTTCCTCATCTTCTGTGTTGAGCTCTGTATCGCCTCCAAAATCGTACTGTGAGTCCAGCGGAGCGCCGTCGTACTCGATTTGAGGAACAGCATCTCGCTGCCGGCGCTCTGGGGTTGTGCTCAAGGGAGCGTAGACCTTCTGCAGCTCTCCGTCGTCGATCGTTGTGTCATCCTCAGCGCTGTCCGCTATTGTAGTCTCCTCGACGTACTCTAAATCTTCTCGCGCTTCTGCTGCGGCTGACATAGCCTCCGTCCTCGAAGGTGATACAGGCGTCCTTGGCAATTGCGGTCGCCGGCTCGGCGAAGACATGGCCTCCTCCAAGTCGTCTTCGATAGCGACATGTTCCTTCTCTGGCGACGGCGTTCTTGTTGTGTATGTCCAAGCTGTCCAGTCTCTGTACGACTTGCGCCGCCGCTTTTTGTCGTGCGTTCCATTGTATGCGTCTGCTAGAGGGTCGAATGCGGGCTGTTCGAAGGAGGGCCTGTCCGAGAGCCGCGCGCGCCTGAGGAAAGCAGGAGAGGACCATTGCGGCATGGGACTGGGCGCCGCTGCCGGTTTCTTGACTGGCGACCGGGGCGCAGGTGTGGGTGCAGCATCGATCAGCTCGAGATTTGCGATTTCAGCTCCGTCTCGGCGCACAGAGATGGCGAGCGTCTGGGTGTATGCCAGCTCCCAGTCGATGCGCTTCCCCGGCGTTCCGACGGCGCCATCCTGCACGAACTGCGCGCCATGCAAGCCCAGGACCACCTCATCGCCAATCCCCACACCCGTTGTCGCAAGAGCTCTCGCGCTTGTCGACGAGAAGTGAGCGCGCACCTGGCCGTTCTTGCGTCGCAGTCGGAGGTCGGGCTCGGCGAGGAGCAGGGCAAACTGGCGCTGGGAGGACGAGTACGGCCATATGAGCGTGACCACGGCTTTGATCTGCTTCGATTCGAGCGCGTCCACGTTCGGTCGCAGCGCTGCGATGTGCACGTGCTCCATACTGTATAAGGTGCGTCGCGTGCACCGTGTTCTTCTTATTATGTGTCGAACATGGCTGCCGACACGTGACGGACCAAGTAGCTCTCCAAAGTGTGCGGTGAAGGGTAGCTGGTGGATTGTCTGGTGTGGAACTCGGTACCGTCATTATTGACGCGCCTACGCTAGTAAGCTACAGCCAGCATCGGTGTCAACTCTCGGTGAGGGGCACCTGCCTCCTTGCGGTCCACACATGTACTACATTGATCATATCTCGAAGACGTACATCGTATGGCCGTCTCGATTGTATGAGGGCTATGCTGGACTTTGTCGACCTGAGAGGGGACCAGGCGATACAATCTTTGTCATTGCAGCAGCCAAATTGCCCGATATCCTCATTGGGATTCTGACTACAGTATCTGGAAGCTGTAGGTCTGGGCACGCAGACGGAGATAATCACATACTTAGTAATTATTAGTAACCATGGTCTGCGCAACGCCCCATGAGATCACGCGCGTAGAGAGCGTTCGCAGCCAGATCTCCATCAGTGTCGTGACTAAACACTACCATCTCGCTCGTGCCAACTTCCAAGACCTCAACGACCACTTCATCGTCGATATCGGCGGGTGCAGCCACCCCACTTGATTAGTCTGCGGCGCGCTTTTTCCTGGCATCATCCACCAGTTGCGTCAGAGATTTCTAGCAGGACCTGTATCTCCACCACGCCTCGCAACACGTTCACTTTTCGCCAAACATACTCTTGAGTATGGAAGCGCGCGAGTCATTACTGAACACTGCGGAGCCCAGATCGACGTTCTTCAAGCCGTTTCGCTGACAATACGACTTCCGCGTGGTGGCACCATAGGACGCTAACACGATAACTGCCTTACGGGACCTACAGAGTCCAGACTGAGCTCCATCTGCGCACCTTGCAGGAATGCAAAAAGCGTACGCGACAGCCTTGCTGCTGTCCTACGCTCCTATTAGCCATGTTTCCGGATTTGGCACCATCAACGAGCCTGCCATCATCGGCCAACATTGCGAGCATGAGCGCATCACCAGAGCCGCATTCGCCTGCCCAGCTGCGCGCCAAATATCGGACGGACGATGCTTCGAAGAGCTGAGCTTGCACCAATTGTCTGGAAGGTCGGACATCTACGTCGGCCAGGGATCAAATGGAGCAGTCGGCGCACCAGACATGCTGGACCCAGTACCAGAAGGACCCGAAGCTCACTGCGACAATGCCGATTTCCTGGACACTCAACTTTTCAACCTCAATGTCGAATATCCAGTGACACGCCAAGAAGCTACAAACCAGCTGCAGATATGCGTCAGTCATATGAGGGGCAGGGTCGAAGAAGGTATCGACGCGGCTGCCAGAATCGTTGACGATGGCGCACGTATCATCACCCCTGAAGTGGACATCAGCACCCTAGATTGCAGATTTTCGTTTCCAGCTCTGCAGATGCACGTCTTCGCAAGAGCGAAGTGCTCTGCCATTGAAGGTTTTGGACGAGCATTGCACGGCGTCCAGGACTTTTACGCACACAGCAATTGGGCCGACGACGCGGAACCACCATTCGGACCCAACAACCCGCCGGGACTGAAGCGGATTGATTCACCGGCTTTCTTAGATCTTCGTGGCGAGAACGACATCACTGAGCAGGTGCCGCACAATTTGTCGACAGGATGTTTTGGCGGGTTATTCACAGATGGACCAGTGGGGAAGGCAGGGCATCCGCTTGAACCAGGCTCTATTGACTGCACTGGACGCATCACCCACCACACTCTTAACAAAGACAATGGAGTCATTGATCATGTCACGGGCATCGTCAGCACTCCAGGCCCGAATACCCCACGAAGCGACCTTCCTGGCAACTTCCAACGCGCTGTTACTGCAGCTATCACAGACTCTCGTCGGCAGTGGCGCCACTTCAGAGAGGCAATTAGACGCACGTACGGCACTGAGCGTGGCAACATCATGATTTGCGCTCTTGTGCGCGACAAGCCTGCTACCGACTGCTACGGACGCCGTGTGGCCATTTTGCGAGATGTGGTGAAGACTGCGAACCGAATTGCTGAGATGCAGATTCCTGTCCACAGGTGGTTGTTGGAAGAGCTTGCCAACAAGCCGCACGACGAAGGGCCAGGAGAAGGCTTAACAGAACAAAATTCGACAAAAAGCAGAGGGTCAAGCGACGACTTGTACAGACTGCATCCTGGCTTCGAAGTCGATTGCGACACCCAAACTAGCCCCGACATTGGTGCAGCAATGGCCGAGCTGGTGAACCACTCTACGCCACTGCCGAAGAATAAGACTGCAGTCGTAGCCTTGACATGCGCACGCAACTCGAATCTCGCGGAGCAAATCGCACACGTCTGGCACGCCGGCGACAAGGGCATGCGCATGCACTTCGGTATTCTCCCCAAGAAAGGCCAGCTCCCATTCGGCCCGAGGCCGCGCGAGCAAACAATATTGACCGGCAAGATCAGAGAAGAGGATCTCATCGCCGCCGTCCTGCGCACGGGCGGCACCTACAGCATCCTGCACAATCGCGAGGCCATACCGCGCTTCGTCGACCACGTCATCTCGCGGGGCCTGACCGAGTACGACAACTCGCGCGACACTGCCACGCTCCTCCCCGTCGGCCTCTCCATCAGCGACTACGTGCAGCCCGAATCAGAGCCGCGCCGCTTCTCATTCGATGCGAGCTACACCGACAACGTTGTCATTGCCGTTGCGCCCATGACGCCCAAGCTCGCGCTACACGTTACTCTGCGTCACGTCAGGAAGAACGTGGTCTTGAACGAACAGTACGTCGGGCGAGGTGGGAATAGCACGTTCAGAGCGAAACTCGACATCGACGATGTGCCGAGGACAGACGCGTGGTTCGAGCTGGAGGTTGCGCATGCAGAGGGAAGGGGCTTGGTGGGAAGTGGACTATTCGAGGTCAGCATCGAGTCGGAGAGTACGGGCGCAAATGCGGAGTCGAGCGGGCAGCATAGATCCGACAAAGACGAGCATGACGAGCTGTAATTCTCTCCAGAGCTGTAGTCCGCGAGGCATAGACTGTCCTGTTAGACCCTTAAAACGATCTACTTTTCTTCTCATGGTAATGCCCAGAGTGGCAGTACAGTGATCCAATGGAGTACTCATATTTGCGGTTCGACATCTGTTCGGTCGATTCAAGAGCAGTATTGAATCGACAGGAGCAATAATATTACCACCTACACGACTTCAAATTACACTTCTCGCACAGGTTGCTTCATGAGGCAGATATCATGTCTGGACGCGGCGTGCGTACATCACCTACATCACGCTTCCTAAATACGCAGCACTGGAGTACTTGAAGTCGATAGAAAGAGCGTCAAGGCTGAAAGGAGACCCAGGTTGGGTTTCGAGGTCAAACTGAACGTACTGGGCGAGCCAATGGCGAGCTACTTATACCTGCTACTCTATTGCAGTTGCATTTGGAGCTTGATAGCCCTGCATCATCGCAAACTCCGCGTATACAGTCAGTCGATTGCTTCGCGGTGGACTTTACCAGGGTCGTCGGTACAACCGTCCCAGAGACCAGGTTTCGCCATCCCAGCAGTGTGTTTACCCTATAAGCTGTGTTGTGGACGCTTGTCCTCGAGCGGCGCGGAACTGTTTTGCTTCGTCGAGATTATGACACTATGTGTGAAATCGCGCGTCTGCGAGGCAGGGATGCGTGAGATTAATGGCGCGGTGTGATCGATCTGCGATGAAAACTGCTCACGATCACTTGGACTTGCGCGATATTCTGCGATCACTGCAGCTGTATCGCATCTGAGGTGACATATTGATCGCAAAACCGGCTGGTCGAAGCAGTGCAAGACGAGAGGGCTTGTTCATGATAGGGCTCAGCCACATGGCCGGAAATTTGATGGCGCGTACGATCATCAGGGACATACCGCATGCTACTGTGATCAACTGCAATTTTCCATCAGCGGCCAGGCTGGAGCTTTCATGTCTCACAGTCGTCAAGACAAGCTTTTGTCTGGCCACGGTAGTCATGGTATCGGTGCTCTGCACGTGACATGAATTCGTATCTTTTGTACCATGGCTCGTTCCAGACAGCGGTGCCCGATCGATCTGGAATATTCGATCATCGTATGTCTTATCAGTCAAACTGCATGTGTAGCGAGCGTGAGCGCGGGTGCATGATTCGACATCCAGTATCTCGCAAGGCGGACCGATTCAGACCGCACGATGGCAGCACGTTCGAGATGGCGGTGAAGGAATTACTTCGTGTCGCAATGGAGACCAGAACATGCTGTTGTGAAAAGATGTTGATGCTTTCAGCCCCTGAGAGAGTACCTCGTATAGCGCAATCGATGTTAGTTTAGAGTTGTACCGATCTACAGGCTCCACCGAGGAAATATTCACTGGTGTTGTGGTATAAATGCCTCAAGCTTGTCTGTTTGGCTACCGGTGTGCGATGCATGGATTCGACTCGAATGCAATCGCAAACGACGGCGAGCACGCAGAGAGGAGGTTGACCGGAAAGGAAGATGCAGGTCGGAGTGACCATCCGGCTTGGAAATGCAGCTGGCCTTGAGGATTGCCGTTGCAGGTGCTTGTAGCTGGGTCATTGCGCAGGTCAGCCCGAACACGCTTGAAAAAATTCAGCTCGGAATTTCATTTCCACACGCTCCACACGCCTGACAACAGGCATCGTGGAAAAAAAAATGAGGCCGAAGCAAGCCAGCGCTCACGATGTTACCAAGGCAGCCGGCCACAACAAACAGGAAGGTGGGGAATGCGGTGCCCGGCTAGACTTTTCGATCATCCGCTTCGGATGGCCGGGCTGTGAGGTAGCGGTCGGCGGCCCCGCAAATTGGGTTGGCGTCTTTGATCGTCGGTGGTCCTCATGACATGGCGCGTCTCGCACAAAGGCGTCTGAAGGTTGTGTATTTGACATCGTGACGTTCGTTGCGTACCAGCAGGTTTCTATGCCGTAATTGCATGCCGCCAGCCCTTCTGGACTCGTGGCACTCTGCAAAATACCATCATCCACGCAGCACGAGCGCGTAAAAACCTCATAAGCTCGTGGCATCGTGGCATGGCAAACGTCAGCGTCAGAACGCGCAGTGGTCAGTGTGGGTCTGTAAAGTGGGCTTGTGGAAACCGTGTGTGCGGCAGAAGCTCGAGCGAAGCAAATTGTGAGAGCGTTGCTGTGAGGGAACTGGCTTGGCTGCGCTTTCCCGCGGCTGAGCCGTCAGAAGTTAGGTGCAGATCCAAGGAATCTAGAAAACGTCCTGTTTCTTCTTGCCGGCCCCACAGATAGTCTCATGCGAGCTGCACGTATGCTCAAAATTTCGGGTTCTGCATGCCTCTCAATCAATCAACGTGGTGATGGGGCAGATAAGGATGGCCTGCTAAGTTATCAAACTCTGCAAGTTGAGTAGTCTTATCACACGACACGATGCAGGATTCTAAAATGGGAAGTCAACGAGGACCTGAGCGGTGGCTCAGCTGCAACGAGCATGGCGTTACGCGGTTGTGCGCACTACACCTGGCAGGGGTCCAGTCTGATCCTCGTCATACAAAGCACGAATAGCGATATTGGCTTGTGTCATCGCGTACTCTGCAACAGCCAGCTCGATGGGTCCACTATTGGAACGCGGCGAATGCTGGTCACATTGAGCACGGGAGTGCCTGAGCGATTTAATTTTGTGCTGCTTTAACGCCCAGCTATCGTGAAAACAAGATGGTACACGGAGTGCTTCTTGTGAGGTGTCGAACTATCTGAATGTGCAAAACTATGGCTTGGAATTGACAACCTGCTTATTGGCGAGTACCTGCCGTTACAGGCTATTGCACGCAAGGGGCTGAAAGAGTGGTGACCCCTGAGCTATCGTGGCTTTCCCCAGACTTTGTTTGGTCGGATCGGCTGTAGCGGTGTAGTGGAGAAGGTCCACGGGTCAAAAATGGCTCAGCGCTAGCCAAGCCTGATCACGTAGTCACCAGAAATGCTACGCGATCATTGGGGTGATCGAGATGCATGCATCAGCAGTCGTGTCTGAGGTTACCGTCAGGGCGTTATTCGTGCTGTTTCCGATCTTACGGTGTGCCGAGGATCGTGAGGCCTTTCAAGGGTTCCAGCCATTCGTCTGCTATAAAGTGATCGCTGACTGCTCCCTCGAAGCAGCAATAATCACCAAGCTTCAATCGTTCAAGCCATCTAGGTACTCCCAGTACTCAATTCAAGACAGGATCGACATCAAAGAACTATCTTCACACAAACCGAGAACTACTCTTAACATTCACCATGCCTTCTCTTCCGTTCAGCGCTTCATCCTCGCCATCTTCTTCTCCCAACTCGTCGCCAGCGCCCTCGATAGTTCTTCATCCCTCATCGGGTATATTTGATCAACCAAACTAAGGCTTGCCATCTAACCTAGCATCAGGCGCTTCATTAAAGAAGTCTCTCCACACTTCGAAAGAGGACGCTGCAGAAGCATACCGCAACCGCTACGCGCAATACCTCGCCTGCACCTTCAACATGTCGATACAAGCCGCGCTGGTCGAGGCTGATAACATGTTGGCTCCCCAGCGTCGCTCGTCGAGTGTGTCGGAAGCCGAGTCATTACGCCAAAGCGAGTTTTAGTTGGATAGTGGGGACTGAAGATTCGACTTTACAACTTTCACGACTTTATGATCTGCATGGATGGGTAACAATCAGCATTGGGCTGATGCAACACGGCGCATACTGACTGTTTGATACAATCTAAATGCCTTTGTTTTCTCTTGTGCATGCTTCGGCAATGGAGCAACCTGCTTCAGCTAACATCGTGACGTATACAGGTCGCGTGCCCCATAACCTTTGATGGTCATAACCTCCTACACCTGGTGGCTCAGATTGCGATAGGCTAACGTCAATCAATTTCGATCTGACTCTCCAACGCGAGGTCACTTGTTGCTGTTTTCAGCGACGACCAAAGTTGGTGTTGATTTTCGATGGTACTGGTGAGATATCGCTTTGCTGTGCTGTTGTGGGGTGGGGGTTGCTACTGCAGCCCAGGCCAAAATTGGCCCCCCCCCCACCAGCTGGTACCTGCCTTCCGCGTGGAGTCTCGGATCTGCGGCTCTCTGGGGCTCTCTGGGGCTCTTTCCAATCGATAAGGTGCGAGGCAATTTCGACTACAAATCATCACGCTGTACTTCTTCCCTTATGCCAATTGCTGGAGACTCTATGAACAATGGAGTCCGCACCACACGCGGTCGCCCACACCTACCCCGCAGCCGTAGAGGTGAAGGCCGAGCATCGGTGAAACCTCAACAACTGACGACCTTCCTGATTCTTTGAGCCTTCGCGAAAGACGATTCGGTTCGAGGTGCATTACTCCGCATTCTTATCAGTCGCCGTGTTGCGCCTCATTGGTGGCAAATAGATCTATTGCCGGACCAGTTGAAAACGCGTGGCGAGCATCGGCGTATCACGTCTGACTCCAACGCTTGCAAAAGAGCCAAGAGCAGCGTGACGCAACGACTGAGCATCGTGAGTGATCTGCTCGCTAGTAAATCATGACTAACATGATCAGATCTGGTATACCGTGGCGTTTCCTTGCTTGCAAACGAAGACTGAACAGTCCAGTCGTACCACAAGCCTGCATTACAGCTGTACATTAGGTCGGTATTGCCAACAGTCGATGCGCCTCGGCAGTGAGGCTGTGTACGTCTCTATCGATTGCACGATTCCGGGAAACGGCAAAGAAGCCCTTGGAGCCGTCAGCCAAGGTTCTTGACCTCTCGTCAATGAGCTGGAAAGCAACAACCAGAGCAACAGAATTGCGTGCAACGAAACTCTTCGCAAAGAGCGCCGGGCGCGGCGTCTCGCGGGCAGAATTTCACAGCGCATAAGATGCACGGGACTACTTCTTACGATGCGTTGGTCTCGCGATGACCACAGGTGAGTAAGGTGTGAATGATGAGGGTTACCAAGACCTCCCCACGCTTGGAAGGACCCACGTAGCTCTCCCTAGCGTGCGCGACCCCGCGAACTTCTGCCCGGGTGGCACGACAAACAGGTATAACTGCCACCCCCGTGAGCGCCTCCCTTCACTCTCTACCAAAGCCACACCACTGTGCCATCGAGTTATTGAATGGGTGAAACCGTACTGCCTAACGTTGAGGAGACCGCTCCCCAAGAAACAGAACCCCCTATAGGTGGTTTAAATGGGCTAAGTACATCTCAACAACAAAGGCAACATCAGCCGACGAGCGACCGCGCCTCTCCGCCGCCGCTACACGCACCGCATACCCTCTCCTTTTCAGAAGTTGCAGAGGCTCTACGCGTAGACTTCAAGTAAGATCAGGGAGATTCTCTTGCTATATCTTGCAGTTTTACTAATTCCTCAACAGCCATGGACTCAGCAACGCTGAAGCAGAGAGTCGCCTCGGCCTCTATGGACCTAACAAGGTTAAGGGAGCTGAGGGGCTTTCCATGTGGAAGATTCTCATGAGGCAGATCTCGAACAGTCTAACGTTCGTCCTGATCATCGTAATGGCCATCAGCTTTGGCATTGATGATTACATCGAGGGCGGCGTCATCACTGCAGTCATCCTACTCAACATCATCGTTGGTTTCTGGCAAGACTATCGTGCTGAAAAGACGATCGAGTCTCTTAAGAAGCTCACTGCCCCCGAGGCTACTGTTACTCGTAATGGCATACCCGATCAAAAGGTCAAGGCCACCGACCTTGTACCCGGTGATATCGTGCAACTCAACGTAGGAAGCATTGTTCCTGCCGATCTTCGTCTCATCGATGGCATGAATGCCTTCACCAACGAAGCTTTCCTTACAGGCGAATCTCTTCCTGTCGAGAAGACCCCCGAGAAGAAGTTCGACGACGCCGATATCGCCACCGCCGACCGTACCAACCTCGCCTTCTCTGGAAGTGAGATGACATCTGGTCGATGCCGTGGTATTGTGGTCGCAACTGCTATGGACACTGAAGTAGGCCAGATTGCTACCATGCTTCGTCAAAAGAAGGACGACAAAGCGCAATCTCAAGGCTTCTTCGCCAAGCTTGTATGGCGATTTGTGAACGGCTTGAAGACTATTCTCGGTCTGGTTGGAACACCACTCCAGATCACGCTCAGCAAGTTTGCCCTCTTGCTCTTCGGTCTCGCCATATTCCTTGCTATCATTGTCTTCTCGGCAAGCAAATGGGTAATTGGAGGCGAAGTCCTCATCTACGGTATCTGTGTGGCCGTCGCGGTCATCCCAGAATCTCTCATCGCCGTGCTTACCATCACCATCGCCGTCGGTGGTAAGGCTATGGCCAAGGCCAATGTCATCACCAGAGTCCAGTCTGCCATCGAAGCTGTCGGTGGCGTCACGAACATCTGTTCTGACAAGACTGGTACACTCACACAGGGTCGCATGGTCTCGAAGAAGGCCCTCATTCCAGGTGTCGGTACCTTCTCCGTGGACGGTATCACCGACCCTTACAACCCAGGAAGCGGCCAAGTCAGCCTCGATGGCCAGGTTCTTGCACTTGAGGCCTACCGACCTGACACTGTACTCGCTCGCTTCCTTCGCACCATCGCTCTCTGCAACAATTCCAAGGTCCTGCCTGCGAACGACGGCGACCTGGAGACACGCAGTGAGAAGAAGGATGGTCTTGATCGCTACTCCAACGACAACAAGAGCGAGACTGACGCTTCCACTATCGAGTCCATCTCACGCCCGCCCACTGCCATCCTCAACAATCCCATGACGGGACCATGGAAGGCTCACGGTGAGCCCACTGAGATTGCTCTCCACGTCCTTGCTTCCCGCTTCGGTATGGGCAAGGAGAACCTTCTGAACTCGCTCAACGTGTCTCTCGCCACCGAGTTCTCGTTCGATTCCACGGTCAAGAAAATGACCGTCGTCTACCGTGACAACTCCAACCATAATCTCGATGTCTACACCAAGGGAGCCACCGAATTCATGCTTCCCGTCCTCAACGTTACCGAACAGGAGCGTGAAGGTATTCTACAGGCTGCCGAGTCGATGGCCAATGAAGGTCTTCGTGTGCTGTGTATCGCCCAAAAGACCCTCCTGCCTGGTACCGACATCCACGAGCGTGCTGCAGTCGAGGCCAACCTCAACTACATTGGTCTGGTCGCTATCTATGATCCGCCTCGCCTAGAGACCAAAGGTGCTGTTCGCGAATGTAAGGTTGCTGGTATCACCGTGCACATGCTCACTGGTGATCACCCGGGTACTGCTCGAGCTATCGCTCGCGACGTCGACATCATTAATGACTCTACTCCCGCTTCCGCTGTCATGATTGCTCGCGATTTCGACGATATGAGTGAAGACCAGATCGACGCTATGGAAACTCTCCCTCTTGTCATCGCCAGATGTAGTCCCAAGACCAAGGTCAAAATGGTCCAGGCTCTCCATCGCAGGCGGCGCTTCTGCGTCATGACCGGTGACGGTGTCAACGACTCACCTGCCCTCAAGCAAGCTAATGTCGGTATGGCCATGGGTTCTGGCAGCGATGTCGCCAAGGATGCCGCTGAGATGATTCTGACTGACGATAACTTCGCTTCCATCGTCAAGGCGGTTGAGGAAGGTCGCCGTCTCTTCGACAACATCCAGAAATTCTTGATGCATCTCCTCATCTCCAACATTGCCCAGGTCATCCTTCTCCTAATCGGTCTTGCCTTCAAGGACAATGATAACCACTCTGTCTTCCCCTTGTCGCCTATCGAGATTCTTTGGGTCAACCTCATCACCTCCTCATTCCTCGCCATTGGTCTTGGTCTTGAAGAGAAGCAGGAAGACAGCATGTACCGCCCACCTCAAGACGTCAAGGCTGGTGTCTTCTCCAAGGAACTCATCACCGATAAGTTCATCTATGGTTTCTTCATGGGTGCTCTTTGTCTCTTCTCGTTCGCCATCGTTGCCTACGTCGGCCCCGGTGGTGGCAACCTCGGCTCTGGCTGCAATGAAGGCTTCAACGACACTTGCGACGTTGTGTTCCGCGCTCGCGCTACAACATATACCACCATCACTCTCTTGCTGCTCGTCACAGCTTGGGAGGTCAAGCACTTCGCGCGCTCGCTGTTCAACATGTATCCCAACACCGACCAGAATGTGCCGCGTGGCCTGTCCGTCTTCCCCACGCTCTGGCGCAACCGCTTCCTTTTCTTCGCCGTCATCGCGGGCCTCGTCATGATGTTCCCGATCGTTTACATCCCTATCATCAACGAAAAGGTCTTCAAGCACGGTGCCATCACCTGGGAGTGGGGCGTCAGCTTCGGCTGTGTTGTCCTCTACATCTCGGCCATTGAGATTTGGAAAATGATCAAGCGTCGCTTTGGCATCTGGTCTGGTGCGCATAAGGTCATCTCGAGGGAGGATGCTGAGGCTAGGGCGGGGCTGGATGTTGTCCCAGTGCAGATGATGGGTGAGAAATAAGCCGTGTGATGGCGTTGAGGTGTTTCATTATCATTGTCTCTGTATCGACACAGGTCTGTCTTTATTGACGCTGTGCGTTCATCTGCTTGATGGCTTGCCATCGCTTCACACTCTTTTAGTATCATTATGAGGCTAGAAATCGAATACGGTCACTCCTTCATCCAACCTCTTCTATCGTGACATCTTAACTCTTCTCACCCATGGAATAGACTGGCTGTGATTTGAGAAGAGTTCAAAGTAGATCACACATGGCACTGGAGACAGTCTTTATGGCGTACAACATACAATGTTGCGTCGATAATATTATCGCGGCCCATATATCGACATCCAGCTCATTGTAATAACTCTGATTCTAGAACGCAGATGCTCGCTGCGATGCTCCTGTACGCCTCGCTGAACCCACGCTACAATGCGACGACATATAAATGTAATATGGGTGCTTCACGACCCTCACGCCATTGTGGTAACTCAATTCTCTTACTCGTCAACAAGCGCACCCAGGATCAGACTCTGGATGACAAATTCGGCGCTCGCAACACGCACTCTCCGCCCAGCCATCTCGCCCTTCGCAACGAGCTCTTCGGCCTCGCCGTCATCCCTCTTTCTCTTCTTGCCCTTTTTGAAGCTGCCCTTCGTACTCTTGGCTGGAGCACCCGTGCCGAATAGCTCAGCGGCAGCATCGCCGATACTTCTGTGATCGCTGTCGACGTAGACCCAGTCCCACTGCCCTTGTGCGAGTAGTCGGGTTGCGGCCGCAAGGTCCGCACAGCGTCCTACGCTTGATGCACCGAGAGCATGTGTGAGGAAGACGAAAGGCTGACGCTTCTCGATCTCTTTCTTGTATTTGCCAGTGACGAGGAGTACGGACTGATCTTGGAGCAACAGATCGCGGTCTTGGAACGTCTTCTCGAATGACAAGTCGTCGCTCGAAGGATTGTAGATGCGCATCGCCCGTGATCGCACGATGCCGTTGGGATCGAGGTACTTCGAGAGACCAGCAGGCAGTAGGTAGCGCGCGAAGCTCACCGCATGAGCCACCGATAGCGAGTCGCTGACCCAGCGCAGATGCAGGCAGGGCACGTTGAGAGCAAGAGCCTGTAGGTACTTCGTGCTGCGGGAGTGCGAATCAGTGATGAGGGCAACAAAGCCAAGCTTCTTGCAATCCTCCTTCAGTTTCAGTATACCTGCGCCTTCGGAAACAGACACTGACGTCCGACGGCTTTGTGAAGCTGATATTCCGATCGACTCGGTGTCGAAAAGCTCGTGGAAGCCTTTCTCCAGAATGTGACCGCCATTTGTCTTGATGGCTCGTGCAATAGCGTCCTTGTCCATACCATCGCCGGTCGACGTCAAGACGAAAGCCATGTTCGAAAACGTACCGCTGCCAGATCGATTTGATGAGGTAACTGAACCAGCACGATTCGTTGCATCCTTCAGCAAAGATGGTGCCGCTAGACCTCTACGCGTGAATGAAGGTGTAGTGAATGATTCGATAGCCACTGGAGTGCCCAGTTCAGAGGCAGCTTTGCGTGGTGAGGATGGCGGCGAAAGTTGGAAGTGGCGATCACGGAATTGTTTCCATAGCTGGGCGGTGATGTAGACACTCGCAATGTGTACAGTGACCTGCTTTGGCTGAGGTAGAGCCTTGCCTGTGGGAACACTGTCGCGCTGCTTCTCCTCTAGGATGAGAGAGACATGTCCGTAACGATCTGTCATGGGGTATTCGTAATTGTGCAAGTCCGCGCACTTGTCTGTCAGACCAACAACAACGTACGTGAGCTTTTTCATGCCAGGCTCATCGACCTTAACCTGATCACCAGGTTTGAGATCGAGCGAGCGTACTTGGAAGGCGTCTGAGGAAGTCGTGTTGCCATCGTCGAAGCGGATCTGAAGTTGCTTTGAGTCTGAGCGCCCAATATAAGTGGCTGGGTAGTAGTGACTGCCCGGCCAAGATGCGAACACTCGATTTGGCACGACCACCTCCCCTGCTTGGATCTCGGATTTCCTTGGCGTCAGGCGGACGGGAAGGCGCGCTGCAGAGGGTGGCGGCGAGCTGGCAAGCTCATCCGTGCTGTCACCAACGTCGCGCATCTCGACATCTGCTTTTTGTCCGACAGGTTTGGTGGCTTTACGAGTAGGTGTTGCAGGTGTGGCCTCCTGTGCAGTTGCCGATGCCTTTGGTTTGGAAGGCGAGTTGATGGGTGAAGACATGGCGGCAATGACAGCCCTAACAGACTTCAAAGAGCCATTCTTGGTGTTCTGAGGCCTTGCAGGTCGTGAAGACCCCTTGGACTTAAGAGTTCTCGGCCAGCCGTACGCTACCGTCTGAACATCTTCTCTGGCTTGTGCTGCTGCAAGTGCACCTTGATCTTCACGTTCCTGGACTGACGCAGTTGGAGGCGTCTCCTCGCGGGTATGTCGTAATGACTTCAGAGGTGATGGTGACACCGGCTTTGGTATCGACTCGGCATTTGCAGCTTCCTTGACGAGGCTTTGGAAGACGCTGCTCTTAGCAGCGAGTGCAGTTCTGCGCCTTTTAGCTGCTGGTGTCGCGGGTGCAGGACTACCCATGTGTGTATCGTCGTCCGCATCGTTGAAGCTGTTGAGACAAGGAAGCTCTATGTCCTCTTCTGCTGCTGAGAGCTGGGTATTCGGAAGGTTTGCAATGTCGCCGAGAGACCGGATGCGGCTCACACTGAGCACTGGATCACTTCCCTCGTCTCTCGAACTGGCTGGAGCAGCCACATGAGACTGTGAGGCTGTCTGCTTTTCTTGCGCAGTCGAATAGGGCTCCATGCCGTTCGTGTCCTTAGTCACTTCCGTCTCAGGCGGAGCCGCCTCGGCCGGAAGAGCGTTTTCCTGCGGCGCGGAAGCTTGCTCCGCAAACCAAGAAGGCTGTGTCTCCTCCAGCGCATCCGTGTCCGGGATGGTATTCGGGCGCTGCAGACTGGGCGTCAGCTCCCTTGGTCCCGCAGGTGGCTCATTTTTAAGGTCTATAGAAGGCTTTCCTGCTTCATTCTGCGCGGCGTGATACTGCTTGTCATACTCAAGCGTTTTGGGGATCTCCTGGTCAGTCCTACCACTAACTTTCATGGGCTGAATCATCCCGGATTCCCAATCTGCTGCCATATCATCTGCAGCAGGTTGTACCGTACCTTGTCTACAATTGCAAACTGTCTCCTGCTCTGTGACAGGCAGCTCCTCTTCTTCTTCCATCTGCGCATCTTCGTAACCAGTTGCCGTTTCGTTGACTTCGTGATCCTCGTCACCCTCCGTGAGCTCATCGTGGCCGTGTTCATCATATACAATATCGTCTATTTCTGTCGGCAGCATCGGCGGACTGCTGGGCACTCGTTCTTCTTCATCAGGTGTCTCTTCCTCGACAGGGTCATCTTCTACTTCTTGAGTCATCCTTTGAGGCATTTGTATCATTGACGAATCTATCATCTGACTTGTGTATCCTGTCTTGGATGCAACCGTTGTCTGATTGATGCTGTACTGGTTGATCGACGGCGAAGAAGGGAACCGTATGTCGGGTCGCGGCCAGCTTTCGAAGTTTGCAGTGACATCAGGCTGAGAGTCCATGACAGCGGCAGAGCCTCTGCTGCTATATGGTGCTGTCCGAAGTATGGACTGTGAGGCTGGTGCATGTATCTGAGACTCACGTTGTAACTGCGACGAAGGCGTGCCTTGTTGCAATACAGTACCCGGTGTGCGATCTGGCTGCGTACGCTGTGGATGTGAAGATGTCTTTGGCACCTGCACCCCATTCTCCAACCCGTTGTATCTCATTGGTGCCTGCACAGTAATCGCGACGTCTTGAGAAAGCTCATCTGTCAACGGCTCTGTCCCGTGTCCTTCTGGCGCCAAATGCTGCGAAGTGTCGTTAATCGCAACATCCTCATCATCTCGAACGTCATCGTGCCACTGATGCCGTGATGTTTCATCTCTGGTTTTCGAAGAAACTCCCCGAGACTTCCGCCTGGGATCTGCCTCAGCAGCTGTCGGCGCTGAGATGCTTGACAATGACAGTCCAGCTTCTCGATGCTTCTGCTCCCTCTGCCTCTGACGCTGCAGGCGCTTCTGGGCGGCTGAAAGCTCCTCCCAGCTGTCCTCCTGTACGATAGGCGGATATTGTGTCTCTTTCGAATGCCTGCGTCTCTCTTGCGACTCCTTCATTGTGACATACTCAGACCGCGGCTCGCTCGAAGACCGTATTGTTGGGTCGGACCGTTCGATTCGCATGACCTTGATAGGGCTCGATAGCGCTGGGATAGGACTCGAATGGCGAACATTGGTGAAGTTCGGAGACGGCCGCTGGAAGATAGGGTCTTCCGTGCCAGCTACAGCGGGCGACGTGCGCGCTTGAGTAAGGTCAAAAGCCTGCGTCAGTGACAGTGGTTGCCCTATCATTGACCTGCCAAGCACACCACTAAACGCAGACGCCGATTCAGCAGTATCTGGCGTAGTCTCAATTCCCGCAGCGGGACTAAGCACCCGCCCTGAGCTGTTGCGTTTCCTGCCCCCCACCGCCGGTGTCTCGAACTTCAACGGACTTGTAAATGCGTCCTCGATTTGTAGGATTGGGCCACGGTCGTCTTCGAGGGCTGTTGGGCTGGTAATTGCAGCATCTTGAGCGACCTGGGAGGATATAATCACTTCAATGTCGTCGGTGAGGGCCTCTACATCGCCGTCGTCGTCCTCACGCTCAATAAAGAGTGACTTGGGCCCTGACCGAGGACTGGGCATGCATGTGGTGGTATTTGCTGTGCCGAGGATAGCACTCGTCCATTCTCTATGCATTTGGCTATCCGGCTGCGTGTCGCCGGGAGCATCCATGCCTGCAAAGCTATGACGCATCTTGGGTGCAATGACCGCGTCCGTTGGCGCTGAACTTATGGGCGCACTGTTGTGTTTCGCGAGGCCAGGCTTAACATTGTGGTGGGGCGCGAAGGTATGCGCGGCGACGCGTCGTGGTGGTAGAGTGTGTTTGGGCGCGGCGGGAAGCAGCAGCTGCGGGAGGGCGCCGAGGGAACGATGTGGCGGAACCGTGAAAGAGGAAACAGGCGCAGAGACGAACGAACCGTGAGACTCGGTGGAATTGGTGAATTGCAGGCCTTCGTGCTGCTCTGCACGCTGCCGCAGCGCCTGTGAGAGTTGCGATGGGTCCTGTGGCGATGAAGGTCAGCAACGAGGAGGCCGATTCATGCGCCGATCAGTTGCAAGGGTCTCCGCGTCGGGGCAGGGTTTATTGGCAAAACCATGCAGAAAATGAGAACTCACATCGTACAAAACCTCGCTCAGCAACGTGAACGCCTGGGAGTCGACCATTGCGTGCAATTAAAGTTCCGGAAGCACTTCCATGATGATGTTGCGGCCTGCCGCGTTCTGACACCAGGGGAAAGGAGTGGCGTTGGCGCCAGCGCGTCGCGTCTTCACGTGGCCGCCAAAGCGGAAAGTGCTCTGGTGGCTCCTGCCTGTACTCGATGATGTCAACAAGATCCGAGATCTGAGACATTAGTACGCACAGGTGGGCCTGCGTGCGTCAAATTTGGCAAGCGCACATACCTCCGTAAGTTTAAGGAATCGCATGCCCCAGTGGGATGTCTTCGCATACGCTGGCTCAAGGCTAATTACATTTGCATTACATCTTGAATATTCTGCATGGTATGTATGGCTGGGCATCGAGCCATCAATGTCTCTTCTTGGCGTTGACGTTCTTGCCAGCGCCGACCTTGACCCTGCCTCCAGCACGTCCGCGGTCACCTGTCAGAATACCCGGGAGGTAGTCCTGGTCCATAATGTCGCTGCCCTTCGCCCTCTTATCTTTCTCTTGCTGTCTCGTATACTCCTTCTGGTCTTCAGCCAGGATGAGGTCCCGCCCCCATCCTCCCTTTCCTCCACCGAGACCGCTCCACTTGGTGTTGGCTGTACCTGCGATAGGCTTGGGGATGCTGTACTTGTCACCCCGCTTGTTGTATGTGTAGTTCTTGGCGAGATGGATGTGGAATTCGCCCTTCGCATTTGTGCTGCAGGAGACTCGTGCGAGGGTGGCGCCACCGCAGCGTGGGCAGAATTGCTTACTCATGTCCTTGACGATCTGGAAGCAAGCGTGGCAACGCAGAACCTTAGAGGAGAGCTTCTTGATGCGCTGCATGTTAGTGGTGATGAGCTTGAGGTTCATCTGCAACAGGACGTTCTGCATAGCGAAATCGATGGTCATGGTAGCTACATCCATCTGGGTGGGTCCTTGAGTACGGACGTCAGCCTGAAGACCAGAATCCTTGACCTGGTGTTCGGGCATATTGGTCTCTGTGATCCACTCGCCATCGTCGTCGTCCTCGTCGTCAGATACAGGACGCATGGCCTGCTGCTGAGGCTCTTGAGTGGAAGCGATGGCGAGAGATGACAAGTCCAACTCCAGAGACTCAGTAGCTGGGGCAACATCAGATGCTGCCTGTGCGGACTCTGAGGTGCTTTCAACCTCAACAGGCTTCTCCCCTGTGGGAAAAGATGCTGGCTGCTCCTGGGTGGCATCTTGCGCAACAGACTCTTCAGACTTCTGCTGGGGCTCGGCCTCAGTCGCTGGCTGCTCAAGAATCATCTCATCATCCTGTGCCGACTCTCGCTCTTGCTCCTGCTCTGACTTGTTCGTCTTCCTGCTCTGGGCCTTTGACTTCTTCGACTTCTTCGACTTGGCAACAGTTGACCACTCATCGTCCTCCGCGGCTTGTCCAATCTCCAGATCTGCTTGCTCTTGAGCTGCCTTGGCGGCGTCTTTTGCTTCCTTCTGTCTGCGCGCCTCCTCTTCCTCTTCAGGTCTGAGCTTGATTGGTCCCTTAGGCACGGACCTCAGACCCCAGTCTCCTCCGTTTCGCTCGCAGTGTATCTCGTATGCCAGCGCCAGGATACCCAAATCCTGTCTGCTGAGCACGGCATGATCGCCGGTCTTTTTACTGAAGGCGATGACTGCATCGTAGCTTGCTGGGCTGGGGTTGCGAACTTTCAGGAAGGGCATCAGAGTAGTCTGCACTCGCATCCTAGTTGCCTCATCTCGAATCTCGGAGATGATAGCTGGGGTAGTGTAGAGTTTCTCGGCGGAATTAATGATCGTTGAAATCGAGACAACGTTCTTGATCAGTGGCCCAGTATCCAGGATAAGCGAGTGGATAGGCTTTTGGGTTGGTTCGACAGCCATTTTAACGACAGAAAATGGCGACAATTGGGTAACAAGTTACCTTGGTATTAGCTTACACTCGAATCACACGTTTCTGGCAGCAATGTTGTCGTTGTCAGAATAGTCGATTTTCGACTCACGAAATTTCAAGCTCTGGCGGGGTTCACGAATCAGGGAAGGCGGCATCAACACTGGCGCGCTAACGGATCTGGGCTTGGCATTTGGATGAGAGAGCAGCAACGCCCAGGTGGTCCCGTCGCGATTCTAGCTCCCGCGAAGTTACTTTTGACATCCCTGCGTGTCCGTCTTTAACGCCCGGTAGACACGGCTGTAATGTCTGTCGTCCTTGACGCTATGTAACGGTATGACTGGCTGCGAGCAGCAGGCAAGGTCTTATCGATCCTCCGAAACGGCCACTGACGCCGTGCAGAGCACCTATGCCTTCAGCTGATTGCTCTGGGTGTTCATCCGCGGCACATAACTCTTGTACGAAGCGAGTCGGCGTACATACTCGACTGGAACTGGTCTCCCAACGCGGCAGCGCACGTCTTATCCGCACTCGGCAGACATGGGAAGGTATTCCAGTTCCGGAGTGCCGGCCGTGGTAGACTCGACAACGGCGCGGCTCTACGTGCGTACTGAGCCTTTACCCAGAGCTCGGTAAATCGCCCACGCTCCATCCAGGCTGAAGGCATTTCATGGTCGATACCGACACGGTGCTCTTCATTCGCTGGGCCGTTCAATCCATTACCGTTCGCCAAAGCCTATCCACAGGATCCAAACTATCGGGTTTCGGTCAAGCCTCCACGTCACGGACCGATTTCGCCTCCCTGCTGCGGTTACTCAACACGCTGCTCGGTCCGAGGGGCGGTGACGATCGTTCACTACACACACGCTGTATGTTGTACGAATCAATGTTGCTGAACCGATTGTATATTTCGTCTTAGTGCACAACAGCAAATGTTCAGCATAGGCTTGGCCACCGCCAACACGGCTGATTCGTGGAGTAGACGGCCGATCGTCCTGCGCTCGAATACGTTACGGGCAAACGGCCGGGATGGTTGACTCTAAGAGGCAGTTCGAAGGTTATTTCAAGATCGCTCAAATGGGTCCAAGACTCTGCTCAATTTGAATTTGCGGCTCCCATACCACTACAGCCAGTGTCTCCCACGACTGTCGGCCGGAGCAGTCCTTGGTCTGATTTGCTGTTCAGGCTGGTTTGTTGGTCAACGCTGCTCTCAAACGCTGATTGGACCTCTCTTTTCAAAATGTGAAGCTGTGCCCTTGTCCTTGTAAGGTAACCCAACAGATTGTTGCAGCCACGCATCCGGCCTTGTGTGTATGCAGCCGTAGGATCTCACAGGCGAGGAGAGACTCTGCCATGTCTTGCCCTCCGGCGATCGTATCGCAGTACGTATATGTCGCTTCACTACTGGTGTCGACCCACAGTCGTGGTTCATCGGCCGTGAGACGATCGGATCGAATCGGGGATGGGTTATGGGTCAATGTTTGAAGCTCGGGGCAAGCTTTCGCTCGGCGCTGATCAGTGCGGGTCGATGATGGGTGCGATGACTGGGCCGACGAATGTGGCTCAAAGAGCGTACGTGTGATCTATCCTGAAGGAACGGCGTTGGCTATAGTGGACCGGTGAGTATCTGTTCCAATATGCCGCGGCCGGATGTTATTTGGTCGATGCAAGTGAGGTTGGGTCTGAAGCCTTGCAGTTCCGGTGAGTGATGGAAAGTGCCACGCACACTTCTCCAGATAAAGTCAGCAAAACGCTGTGTCGGGGCAATGGTATCAACCGCTGTATCCGAGCTTTTCCCTTAGCGGGATCGATTCGACTCTTGTCAGGCACATGCGCCAATGCGAGCTCAGGACGGCTTCCCAGAGGGAAGAGTGGGAGGGCACAAGGTAAAAACGAGGCATTCGTGCAGGAGACTTGAGTCCTTCACGACGCCATGACGCTTCTAGTATGGCCGGCCCCGGACATGCCTTTCCCTACTTAACCTTCACCAGTCCTGCAGTTTTGAGAATCGTCAATCTAACATCGAAACCGAGTTATCAAACGATGGCACGTTCCTGCTGTCCGCTTGGTTTGTTTGGACAATCATCAATCTCAGAGACTTGATCGTTGCAGTTAGCGTTCGGGCAGACGATGGCTTCCGTTGAATTCACGCGATGGTCCGCTTATAGCCCCTCTTGCCGTAGAGCAGAGCCGCAATTCCCGTTGTGGTCACAGACGTCCGCGGACTAGTCCTCCGACTAGTCCTCGGCAGTGGTTTCCGCAAGGATGTGGCTCCAGGAAACGCCAGAGCTGACAAGCAGGATCGGGAACGCTTGTCTCTCCTTCTTCCCAACAGCTGCTGTTGGGCCTCTCCGCATGACGACGCAGCACACTCGGGTGGGATTTCGCAGAACGTCACATGTCATATTCGGGACGGCAATGACCCTTACTGAAAACGACTTACGGCCGTCAAGACTGCTGGGCTGGGTCATCCGTCGCGGAGCACTATAAACGCCTACCAAACGCTTCCACCCGCAAAAGGTATGGATACCGCCACATCACTAGAGCCGGTCTCGCTCTTCCCGGCGTTGGGATGGCTCTGCCGCCTTCGTGGTTGGCCAAGTCCATGCACCATCACAACCCATGTTGGCGCAGCGCATCACATCCAGCAGGATACTCGGTTGCTCAATGCAGTTGCTTACTCTTCTGATATCTGTCACAGCTGCAGAAGCCTGGAAGTCTCTTCAGTACTTCAAGTCGAAACAAAGACTGTTTCTCGAGGCGAAATCGACACGCCTGGATGTACGACCGCCGCCGTCGTACCCAAATGCCATCTCGTTCGACCCACAAGAGTCATCTACACTACCAGCTATACGCGGACTGACAGTATGCGCGCTTCCACATACAGCTGCTGGCGGGGTAAAGGAAGCCGGCGCTGTCCAGTCGGTTACGACCTGCAGCCCATGCATCACCACTCTGCCGCCATGACAGTCGGAACCTTGATCAGGCTTATCAGAAGCTCGCCTGTGCCTACACTCTCATAAAGCAAAACGTTTTTTAAAGTCGTCGGCTGACAGAGGTGCTCGGATGCCTTCCCCTTTCAGCGCCCTCGAGCAGAGCCGCATCGTGATCAGGGAAGATAAAGGAGGTACGAGAACGGGCGCATGGCGACGAAATCAAAGTGATAACGCGTACATCCGCGGAACAAACAGCCCAAAAAATCTTCGTCAGCGTTGTCCTGTACACAATGAGCCATCAGCCAGCGATGGTAAGTCGCACAGTTGGGTCCGATAAGACGATCTTCCACTGACTCACAATGCAGCCGCGGTTCATCTTTTGCATCGAAGAGGCTCGCCAACATCCGGGTGTCGATTCTGTAACAGACAGCGGTGGACACTGGTTACCTTCCTTGCGTCCCGGATCCAATTACAAAGATCGAGGTCAAGGTGTTACGAACCTCTGGTGGATCTGCAACGGCACCCAAATTTACTCGATCGCTGAGGCGGCACTACCGGCGGATCTCAAACCGTACAAAACCTACTCGGTGTTCTTCAGTGAAGGCTTCGGCTTCCGGATCTTACAAGGAGATGCTACAAACCCACCTCCTGGCGAGGTCTGGCACCCTCTGGGATTTGAGCACGATGACAGAGACAATTATTCCTCTTACCTGACCAATGTTGTGCAGAGTACAGCTCTGCGCTGTCACCGCCAAGATCAAGCCTGGCCAGGTATGCTTTTGCCCAACATTTTCCACGGCCCTGTCGGTACGGGTTCGCAAGGTGCGCTGAAAGGAGAATTGCCGATATTCTTGGGCTTGCTCGCCCTGTCCATGTCTCCCGCGGAGCTGCAAGTAGAATTGCCTCAGATGTTCCACCACGGCATGTGGCAGACGCACACCAGCACGAACCGCTGTACGTAATGATAGACCGGAACTCTGCTAGTAGACTGGTATACTGATTCCATCTCCGCAGGGCAACACAAACGAGGTGTGGTCGTTACAGTCTTCTCCTATCCGACCACGGCTGGAGGATCTGTTCCCATCGACATCCAGAGATTCGAAGACGGATGTACAGGGAAATACTACTACTGATACAGTCGTCGCCAGCCCTACCGTCCTACGCCCTTCCGCGTCTGCCAAGACTCCGCTGTCCGTCTCCTACTCGTTCCGCCTTCCGCTACGCTACGCTGGTTGCCTGAAATATTACCCCAGTCGCTCGCTAAGAACCGCTTTGCCCGTCAGCTCACCGCGCCCACCCCTGGCGCCTCCAGCTCTATATCCCTTAGACGTACACAACCACGCTGAGAAAGGCGGTCCGTTCTACGGCTCACATCGACACCAGAATGCTTCACTCGTCGATGATACTTCGCATGCACCCTTACCAATACGTTTTCTCGTTCTACGATCAAATTGCTGATGTTATCAGAGAGCTTGGATAGTTTCATGGTCAGAAATGGTATAATTACTCCAACGTTTTGTCAGACACTTCGTGAGACACCCTTCGTGAGGCCTTAAGCACAGCCTGATGATAATCACTGTATTGAACAATGCTCGAGCCCTCGAGCCCTCGGAATGTGCTGCGTTGCTAACCATGTCTTCGTAGTGAGATCCTAAACGCCGCCCAATGCTATGCGTGCCACGCCTGTCTGAGTCGCGTGTAGTATATAGTACAATTACACTCCCTTCTCTCTTTCACACAGCCCAATGCTCGATGAAACGTGCGCGACCATCTACGCAATCGGTCTGCTCCGCTCGTCCTCGGGCATTCGCTGTTTGCTGTTAGTCTGCATTCAACACATACGCAAAAGACCCAGGACTCACCATGTACGCATCAATCGCGGCCGAAAACACCGCAAACCCCGCACACCCGACCGCGACCGCCTGCGGCCCCGCATTCCTCGCCAGCACGCCGCCCGTAATACACCCGCCCGCGACGCCGTTGTAAAGGTCGTTCTTCGCCCGCAGCCCTTCGATCGCGCACTCGGTCCCGCTGAATATCGCGCCCACTTTGGCGAAGTTCTTGCCCGACGCCAGCGACGACCGGTACATGTCCCGCAGCCCGTGCTTGAGCTGCTGCTTCAGCGGCAGATCCGAGATGCCGGGTTGCGCGAAGGGACTCGTCGCCGCGGGCGCCGCTGCTACTGCGGCTCCGCCCGAGGAGAGGGCTTGCGTGGCTGCGGCGGTGGGGAGTGTGGAGGGCGACGCCGCGCTCGAGGTCGCGGCGGCTTTGACGGCGTTTGTGATCGGGGTGCCTGTTGCTTTCGTTGCCGAGGCCGCAGCCGTGCTTCCGACTTCCTTCGCGGTGGTGCTTGCGGCGCCCGCGGCGACGGGGGATGCGTGCGCGGTCGCCAGCGGCTGGCCCATGGGCGTGTCGTAGCGCATCGAGGCCATGAACAGGCCGAACATGGCGCCCAGGCCGCCGCCCATGACGCCCGCCATGACCGTCTTGCCGACGCAGGACTCCATGGATGCTTGGATCTGGGTTGTGTGAGTCTCGGTGCCACAGAAACATGTGCGGAGCTCAGTTCAGGGATGACGAGGAGCGTACCATCTTGGTCATCTGGGCTTCTTGCTCGGACATGCCGGCCGTGGGGTTCATGTTGGCCATCATGCCGTTGGGGTTGCTCGGGAGCGCCATTCTGTGGTGGGCCGCGAGAGTGTGAAATGACGTGGGAGCGTAGGGTCGCGAAGGAGAGGAGGAAGAGTCGGTGATGGCGATGCGACGGCGTGTTGGAGCGCGGCAACTCAACTTTTGCGGAGAACTTCGGGGGTCTCGGCTTGGCACGTGCTTTCAGCCTTGCTCTCAGCACCCTGTCCGTTCACGATGTTTGAGGACAGATGGCAGGTACGAGTGGGTCGCAGGGCACGTTTTGGTAGGACAATGTAGTGGTAATCTAGTATGCAATATTTTCAAGTCTCCTGCTGTGCTTCTATAGACATCTGATATCTCCCAATGCCAGTACGTGCAGCAATCACGAACGCCCATCTCTCCATGCTTCGTCAGCTGCCATCTCCAAGCCGCCATGCTAATTTCTCCCTCCATGTGTGAAGTATATATGAATAGACATTTATTTAGACATTTGGTCTAGATGCGTAGCGTCGTCAATATGTAAGTCGTCTGTACAGATCGTTCGTCATTAGATAAGGCTGCCAGGTGAACCCGAGCGACCGATGTAATCCCCCTGCGAGTGACTTGACAGTCTTGACTCAGGCGGCGGTGTGAGCTGCTTCTCCCATTCCTTCATCAAGTGCGAAGCTGTGCGCTTGAGGTTGGATGGCGAAAGGTTGACCAGATCAGGCCACGGGATCGAGTTGCGCTTGGGGTCGCGTGACGTGCTGGTGTCGGGCATGCTCGCAGAGCTGATCGTGGCCAGCGACGAGTTCTTCGAGTCGTGACGGCGATTGTGCTGCTTAGCGCCGGTGCGGGAATTGTTGATGGCAGATGCCGGTGTGTCTGACTCGTCCGAATCAATGTGGGTGTCTGTTGTCTTCGCAACAAACGTGCTGCCAGGGCTGTCCCAGTTATCCCAGTCTTCTTCGAAGCTGTCGCTGTTCCTGGCCGTTTGCCTTTCGGGAGTGCGGGTGGCCTTGGACGTATGAGTCTTTTTGTTTACGGAGGTGGTCTTGGGCTCACTCAGACCATGTTCTGACCAGAAGTCTTCTCCGATCGATTGTTTCTTCTGCACGGACTTCCTGGAGCTGGCCGACCGGCTCAGGGATGGCCGGCTGGCGGATGTGTTTCGGATCACCTTAGCGGACCCATCCCTGTTCTGTGAGGGTCCAGAAGACTCTGCCGCCCCGTTGACAGCTTCGTCGCCCACGGTAGCCTGTCTAATATCCTCGATGAACGTAAACAGCCCGTTGCTAAAGTCGCTGGCCAATTGTTTGCCAGTGCGCAGGATGTTGTCACGCTGCATGTTCGGCAGTCCGCCGAGGTCATTGCTCGTGACGTCGATGAGCTGTCTCGATACATCAGAAGACGTAGACGACCGGACGGGCGGCGTTGGGCGCTTGATGTTGGACTCGCCGAGACTGGCTTCGGTGGACTGTGGAAAGGATGGCGCATATGCTCTGTCAGGCGACAACAGAGAGAGGGTGCGCAGATGGCGTGATCCGCTGAAGACCTTCCTTTGCGAGGACTTTGTGTTGCTCAGCAGCGCCTTCCTGCGCTCCATCTCGCGCTGCATCCAGAGGTTGCCTCCATCTTCGTCATCCTGTACGGCGTCGATGTTCGCAAGGGTGGTATTCAAAGGTTGCAATTGGGCTACCTTGCGTACGTCATTGCGCCGCTTGTTTGCCTCGTGGAGTGAGTAGTGCTTCTTCAACGTCTTGAGATCTTCTTCGGCTTTGCCGAGCTCTTCCCTGAGCTCCAGTACATAACGCTCTTGCGCGGCAAGAACAGCGAGAATATTGTTCTCGGGTGACGGCGGCTGTGCCTCCGGTGAAGGAAGAGGCGACGGCGCTGCGATCCAGGATTGCGGCCGTGAGCGAGGCGAAAAGACTGGTGAGCTACTGCCGGCAGTAGGTTGAATTGGAAATTGTAATGACAAGCGCTTGCCCTGTCTGACGAGATCGGCGTGCGACGTTGTTTTTGAACGAGCGTGAGAAGGCATGGAGGGTGGAGGGGTGGGGTGGGAGAGCGTGGTGGAGGAGGCGGTGGAGGAAGAGTCTCCAGACTCGCGTCGAGAAAGACGTTGGCCGGCCCCTGATGCGAGTTCTTGCGAGGGTGGCTTTGACGTTGACCGTTTCCGCGTAATGTCGCGCTCTGGGCAATCCTCGGCCTTTGCGCCTTGAACACTGGGACTCGAATTCATATCATGCTCCTTGGTGAGCATGCAGACGAAGGAAGAGAGCCTCAGGCGTCTGGAAAGCCGGAGAAGAATTAGTGCGGAGGTGGTTGGGTGCAGTTCGAAACAGACCGCCGATAGGCTGGCAGCCAGGGCGGCGAACTGCAAGCAGATCTTGGTAGAGTAAAACACCCACGAGAAATACGCCTTCAGCAGAGTCGGACTGGCTTTGCTGGAACCCATACCAGACTCTTCGAAGCGGGCATGTCTCGAATGCGGTGCAGATGAGGGGTCGAATTGGAATTATGGATGCCGTCTCTACATAGATAGATCTTGTGCAACCCGCACAGACTCACAACAGTCCACAGCAACCCGAGGCCCTACGGAAAGTGCCCATGGGTCGGCCTGCGGGGCTAGTGCAATTGAGGCGAGTGCAGGTACGCGTGGTGAGCTGACGGATCATCTGGTGAGAGTTGAGGTCTGCTGTGTGGAAAATATTTTACCTTTATTCACCGCTCGATCAGCAGACTGACGTCTAGTCTTGCAATCTGACATTGAGCCCAAGATCTGAAACTTGTCTTCAGACCGACGATAGGGCGACGGGGCGCTGAATTCATTCGCTCGTAGTTGACAGCACGCGCCCAAACGCCCAAGCTAACAAACGTCTGGCAGCTGTAGGATGAAATTCGGTGCTCTGCGCGGGGATCAACGCAGGTCGCGGCCGTTTTCAGCTCACCATGAAACACGGACCACAACGAGACCGCCTCCGGTAACCCCGGGCACGCGTCGTGTTGTTGCTGTGGGATACGCGGGCGCGTCATCAGGCGCGATGAGTGTCACGGCTGTCACCAGCCCGATTTCTCCCCAAAGCGATTTGATCCGAGCAGCTGACAGACCCGCCTGCGCTGAAACTTATGCAGGGCAACTGCCCAAGCATTCGACAGGAATGGCACTGATGCAGGTACAGCGCTTAAGGCCTTCTGTGACCTGGGGGCCGGGGCTCACGATGGGCGGCAAGCAACTTTGGAGTCGGCACCCGACTGATTTTCTTATTTTTGTCTCTGCAGCGCGGGCAGTCATACGGTGTTTGCTTTGGCTGCTATTAGGTTTGGGACCGTTCTGTGCACTTGCGCGTGCGTCGACGATCGCGTGGCGGGGCGAGCTTTGGTTTGTTTGCCCGGTCGCGTCGCCTAGCAACCGCCAGCATCAAGCGCTCGTACCACGCAGCGTCTCTTGACTCTATGACCGAGTCGCGCATCCAGCTCCAGGGCTGCACCACTGCCACCACCCTATTTCTATCCGAACGTGCTCTACCAAGGACTCCCGCCGTCCACCCCCCCAACCTGGATCCCGCAACTGCTTGAACACGCCGAGCGCCTGCATTGTTGTAGACAGCAACAGGCCATAGCTCACATCGCCGACCATGGCGGACAACTACCAGGTTATGGAGGAGTTGGGCAGTATGTGTTCCACAGCGCCGCCATGTTGCTTTTTAGGCTGACAGGCGCAGGCGGGTCCTTTGGAAAAGTGTACAAGGCTATCGACCGTAGCACAGGCGAGACGGTTGCTATCAAGCATGTAGGTGCTCATGCATCGCAGCTCCAAGCGCACATACTCACACGTCCAGATCGATCTTGAAGACAGCAACGAGGAGCTCGCTGACATCCAGGCCGAAATAGCCTTGCTCAGCACCTGCGACAGTCCGTACATCACTGCGTACAAGACGAGCTTCGTCAAGGGCGTCAAGCTATGGATCGTCATGGAATACCTCGGAGGTGGCTCAGCAGCCGACTTGCTTGCGCCAGGACCGATGGGCGAAGCCCACATTGCGATCATGTGCCGCGAGCTTCTCCTCGGCCTCGACTACCTGCACTCCACCGGCAAGATCCACCGAGACATCAAGGCCGCGAACGTGCTCCTGACCGACAAGGGCAAGGTGAAACTTGCTGACTTCGGTGTCGCCGCGCAACTGACCAACATGAAGTCACAGCGCATGACGTTCGTTGGCACTCCCTTCTGGATGGCTCCAGAGGTCATCCAGGAGGCTGGCTACGACTTCAGGGCTGACATCTGGTCGTTGGGCATCACTGCCATGGAATTGGCTGAAGGAGCACCGCCGCACGCTGGAGCACATCCCATGAAGGTGCTCTTCACTATCCCGAAGAACCCGGCGCCACGCCTCGAGGGCGACCAGTTCAGCAAGGACTTCAAGGACTTCATAGCCCAATGTCTGATCAAGGACCCTGATCGACGCGCCACCGCAAAGGAGCTGTTGGAACACAGATTCGTTCGCCGAGCTGGCAAGGTGGAGGCTCTGCGCGAGTTGGTCGAGCGCAAGCAGATGTTCGATGCGAAGAAGGACAAGGACGATGTCTCTCACCCCAAGTACTACGAGGAGACCATGTAAGTGCACTGCTCTTGACTCGAAGGAATGCACCTAACACATCCATAGGAAGGACCTCTCCCCTAGGCTCGAGTCAGACGACTGGACTTTCGATACAGTCAAAGCTGGCACTGTTGCGCCAGCACAGCGTACGACGGCCAGGAGGCGCAAGCTTGCTCGCATACCCTCTGGAGACGAAGAGACGCCGTTTTCGCTGATGCAGCACATGAATCTGGACGACGCGCCTCTGGGTGTCGCCTCGGACTCCCCCATGCCAGAGCGGACCCGAGCTTCTTCTCGCACATCGTCCACCGGAACCGCGTTCCGTGTATCCTCAGGCAACACGCCCACTGCTCGTCGCATTAGCGGTGCGCCCAAGCAGCCCCTTGGTGTGGATCTCACTTTTGGCAACTCGCCTTCGACCGTTCAACGCTTCAAGCGCATCCCTAGCGGAGAGCGCCGTGCAGCACTTCGATCGAACCCGCCCGCCAACCAGAACAACGCGTTCCATCCCAACCCGTCTGCTGCTACGTTTCGCCCATCGCCACCGAGTGCCGACCTCATGTTCGATGTGAATGATGTGAACAACGAAAATGAGCCACCAGAGCCCGAGTACCCACCTATGCCTGTCACCAAGGATGCACTTTACGGACGTCGAGCTTACAGCAAGGTCCTGGACGGAGTCTTCCAGGAAGCTTACGCAGACACTGGATCTGCTTACCAGCGTGAGGCGATGGGACGAGTCGCTTCTGCTTGGGCGCAGCTGGACGAGATCGATCCACAGGGGGAGTTCATGCTTCTGAAGGCTATGGTCGACCGTCTGAAGGCCGACTCAAAGTTAGCGGCTGCTCTAGGCATTGAGGTACCAACAGCCTCGTCAGCGCTCAAACGCAACAACACCCAGGGAAGTGACATGAGCTACAGCGGTACTACAGTCCACGGCAATGGCACAACTCGCGCTCGCTCTAACACCAAATTGTCCACGTCGTCTGTCAGCAAGTCTTCTGCGTCAGAAGATTACGACTTGCCTTCAACACCCATCGACACACCGAATGGCACGCCAAACGGCACATCAGATTCGCTTGCGAAGGGACCTAAACTCATACTTGCACAGAACAATCCTCACCTGAAGTCTCACCGTCGCCGCCAGAGCGCATTCGTCGTTGGGGAGAAGGCATACGGCAACGACTCTCTGCCCATTGTCGACGAGAAGAAGCTGCCAGGCCACGTCGAGAAGGGCATGGAGCAGCAGGGCCTTCTCGCGGACATTCTCTATGGCCAGTGGATGTCCGGGCTCCGCAGTCGCTGGCCTGTCGCCAACTAAAACACAAGGGCCTCGTCTCTTTGATACACGCCCTGGCGCGTGTGCACTTGCTTTCTTGCACATAGTTTCTCGTCTCTCTTTTTAGCACTCGTCCCAATCATGACTCACGACCCTGACGACACGCCGGCTGCGTTGCGTTGGAGCGGAGTTGCGTCTGGAACCGGTGCGATTGTTCTTTGCATAGCGGGCGCTTTTTTTTTGGGGGGGTTTACTTTCTGCCAGACAGGCATTTTTTACAGTCCGAGTGGGGCATGGACATGTGTAGATAGACTAAAATGGGCAGTGTATAATAGAATCAAACTGCATCTTTCTTCCTTTCAGACACATTTTTCCATTGCTGTGGTGATGGCTTTCGTGCCTGTGAGCATGGGACAGCACAGACGAGTGGTCCTGAGACTCTGGCAAACTGTTGCAGCTAACACGGAGCGCCCGTCGTTCGTGCGCTACTCTTACAAAGGTGCTTACTCCTGAGGGAGTCGGTTGGGCTGCGAACAGGTGGGCATGTGGATCCGTTTACACGTAGCTCTTGATGACGTGACAAAAGTAGCGGCCCTAGAATTGAATTTGTCTTTCTTCGTGGAGATCAGCATGGATTGCGGTATGCAAGGCAATCGTCTGGACCACATTGGGATTGTGTCTGGGTTGTGCAAGGAGTGGCCTTGTGCGACGCTCGGTATGAGGCGACTTGGAGGATCTCGAGTTGTCGAGTCCGCCACAAACAGGCACAGGGCAGTTAATTAAGCGCCTTCCAAATTCGCAAATGAAGCCTCGTAAAGACATGCAAGACGACCGGTGACCGATGCATGAAAAGCGGAAAACCATGATTCTCTTCTAATCGATTTCATTCGACACTTGATCGAACTGGTGTCGTCGTTGTCCAGCGTGCGTTGTCCTCGAGAGCGGTGGAGCCCAGCACGGCCCTAGAGCGGTCGTCGCGCCTGACAACGAGTCAAAACACGGCGCCGGCCCAATCAACCACGCAACGTCACAGAAGCTGGAGGTACAGACCCAGGTTAGCTCCCGTATTGATATCGCATATCATATCCCACTATCGATACTCGGTATACCTACACACCTCACGCCTCCCTCACCGCCAAAACCGCCTTTCGCTCGTTTGCTTGCCCTGTCGACGTCCGCAACGCGTTGCACCTCGAACCCTCGACGCGCCCGCCACGTGAACAGACGCATGTCGCCGTCGCTCGCCGGGTGAAGCGCGGTCCGTACCGCATCTGGGGGCAACAGCCGGAGGCACAGTCGGAGGAGAAAGTGCAGCATGGCCGGACAGGCGCTGCCGACGCGGTTCCCGTGTTGGTGCAAGGCCGTGTACTCGTGGGGGGGAGAGGTGAGTTGAGACGGACAGCCCTTTGTTTGCCTGCAGGATCCCTGACGGCCATTTTCACCGGCATAGACAAAACGCGACCTCGGATTCATAGAGGGCGACCTGATCGAGGTCATCAACGCCGGCGATGGCTCCTGGTGGATGGGACGGCTGAAGCGCGACAGGCGCATGGTCGGCCTGTTCCCGAGCAACTTCGTCGAGCTGCTCGGCGAAGACTACCAGCCATGGAGCGCGAGTCGCAACGGCAGCTCCGAGGCCGTCTCGCGGCAGAACAGCGCGCAGGCGCAGGCCAAGCCGGTGCCGCAGAAGCAGAAGAGCATGTTCAGGAAGCCCTTCACAGCTTACGCGGCTGCAGGCGCCCCGAACCCAGCCGCTGCGGCGCGCGAGAGGCTGCGGCAAGGCGCGACGCCCCAGGCCGCGAAGACGACGAAGCCCTTCTCGTCCATGAAGCAGCGAGACTCGCTTGAGGGCCGCGAAAGCGCATCGCCAGCGCCAGCCTCCAGAGGGCCCTCCAATCTGTGCGCCGTATCGCCTCGACCGGCTACGAAACGACCCGCCACGTCCCCAGCGAATGCAAACGTCAACAGGCACGGCTCGCACGCCCGCACAAACTCGCACCAGCCGGCGCCAGCCTTCCAGACCCATGCCTCGAGAGCTGTGTCGCCCGCGCCGCCGCCGTCAAGACAGACGTCCCACACGGGTTCGTACCAGCAACAGCCCAGAGCAGTGTCTCCTGCGCCGCCCAGGGCCGTCTCGCCAGCTCCACCACGCCAGCAGTACCAGCCGAGAGCTGTGTCGCCCGCGCCTCCTCCACAGCAATACCGCGCATATGACAGGGGGCCGTCGCCGTCGCCGTCGCCATACTCTCGTTCCATCTCTCCAGCGCCCCCGTCCAGACACGGATCGTATGCCCGGGGGCCTTCTCCTGCGCCGCCAGCACAGTCGCAGTACCGCTACCAGCAGCGGGCTGTGTCGCCTGCACCGCCGCCTCAGCATCAGTACCACAGAGCCGTTTCGCCCGCACCTCCACCGCAACAGCACTACCACAGAGCCGTATCTCCCGCGCCGCCACGGCAGTACCAACCCCGGGCAGTCTCTCCTGCACCGCCATCTCAATACCGCGCATACGACCGAGGCCCCTCTCCCTCTCCATACCAGCATGCAGCCTCTCCGGCACCCTCGTTCCAAGACCGGCCTCAGTCTCGAGGGGTGTCACCCGCTCCCTCGCTCCAGCAGTACTCACGTGCTGCATCTCCAGCGCCTTCGTTCCAGTATCGCGCCTACGATCGCGGACCTTCGCCCTCCCCATATCAGCAACAGATTGCAAGTCGAAGTCCATCGCCCGCGCCGCCTCAGTTCCAGAATCAATTCGAACCCGAGGAAGAAGACGACGGTCCACCTCCACCTCCTCCACCGCACCGTGTCGCATACGATCCAAACCGAGCAGCGTCACCTGCGCCGCCTCCACAAGACCGCTTTACCACCCCGGAGCCGCCTTCGCCGAATCCCCAGAAGTTCACGCCGTCGCCGCTCACAAACGCTATGAATGATGTCATGTCCTCGCTGCAGGACATGGCTTCGCCAGAACAAGATACACCCTCGAACCCTTGGTCTCACGACGCATTGGACCAGGTTCACCAGGCTTCAGCAAGGATGGCTGGATTGCAGACTGGCAACAGGAGTGGTAGTCGAATGGGGGATGACGACGACGATGAGCCTGTGCAAGGTCCACCGGACGTTGACGATTATGTCAAGCGCATGGAAAGCCGCTTGCGACGCATGCATCAGATGGAGGCCAACAAGAAGAAAAAGGAAGAAATGTTCATGGGTGGCAAGAGCACACCTCCTCCAGTTCCGTCTAAGAATCCGGGCTACCAGAGGCCAGGACCCTCGCCGATCAAGGACAGCCCAGGGGTCGAACGCAAACAGACACTGCGCCATCGCAAGTCGGTACATGACCTTGGAAAGAGCCTGGGCAGGTCTTTTACCGGCAAGACAAACTCCACAACCACGACTGAAAGCACCAATCGTAGCTTGATGTCTGGGCACTCGGCAACAGCCATGAGCTCCACTAGCGCTGGCAGCTACTATCGCAAAAAGTTCGCCGGCGAGAGGTCTCGGAGCGGGGTAGGGAATCGTCCATCTGGAACGGGCTTTGGCTTCGATGATGGACGACCAGAGTCACCCTTCACGGGCGTCACGTACCACTCCAGTCATGCATCGGGCTCTCAGTCGCGACCTGGTTCAAGCGATCAGCAACAGCAGTCGACACAACCCAGCACACCTGGACCAGAGAACCCGGATCCTCTCGGTGGTCTGACACAGCCTAAGGCGAGACGAAGTGGTTTCTTCCGCAAGATGATCGACTCTGCGAAGACTCAGGCAGCCAATGCTCGAAGCACCATGGAGACTATCAGCAGGCCGGCGTCTCGCGCAGCCAGTCGTGCTGCAAGCCGTGCTGCCAGCAGGGCAGGTAACCGCATCGACCGCGTAGAGTCTAGTACTCCTATCACAGGCTTTGCTGGTGGGTCTGCAGCCCATCAACCAACACCAAGCAGAGATGGCGGTCTAGGTACAACAGACTGGGTGCAGGTGCGCCGCGACGTCAACCGTTCCAACTCGTTGAGCAAGAACGAGCGTATCGAGAGAGCGGAGCGGTGCCAGATGATGGAATACCCTGCTCTGAACCCAGTCGATATTCTGAACGACGCTGTAGAGGGCGATGAAGGTCTTGATGGACTGCCAATCGCTGAGCCCATCGACTTTGCTGCGTGCAACTTGGCTCACGTCGACAAGGGCACCCGCTTTATTAACAGTATTCCCATGGGCACCACTTCGGCTGCTCTGGCTCAAGGCTACGTCTGCAGGCCGTTCAGGAGCGATGTTCAGCGTCTACGCGCCATCTTCACCTGGGTCAGCGAGCGCATTACCTGGGAAGAGGACTTCGAGGGCGAAATGGACACCCGCCACGTCCTTCAGAGCAAGCGCGGATGCTCGCAGGAGATTGCCATGGTGGTCGCCGAGATGTGTGCGTCTGTTGGACTCCACGCTGAGGTCGTGCGCGGTTACTTGAAGACCCCCGGAGAGCCCCTGGATCTTGAGAGCGTCGCGCATCCGAATCATTCTTGGAACGCTGTCATTGTCGACGGTGAATGGCGCATGATCGACTGCTCGCTTGCAGGTCCAACGAACCCCAAGCGTGCGCATTTCTCGATGGCTGGTTCCCAGGTCGCTGAGAGCTGGTACTTCCTGGCTCGCCCTCTTGAGATCTGCTACTCCCACGTTCCACTCCTGCCTGAGCAGCAGCATATTGTCCCGCCGCAGCCCCACGATATCCTCATGGCTCTTCCGTGCGCTACGCCTACGTACTTCAAGCACGGGCTGCAGATTGTCGACTTTGATACTAGCATGTTGAACCTCGACAATCTCGAGATGGCGCACGTATACGTCAATGTTCCAGAGAATGTGGAGTGTGTTGCCGAAGTAGAAGCCAGGGCATACTCTCAGGATGCGGATGGTGACTACTTCGAGAGTGGTGACTTTGTTCGTAAGCCAGCACTTGCGCAGGTAGAATGGATTGGAGGCCAGAAACGCTACACAGTCAAAGCGTTGCTGCCCGGAGATGAAGGCCAGGGTGTACTCAAGATCTATGCTGGGCCTCGTGGACTTATGGTAAGCCCCTTCTCAGACTGACTGAGTCCGATGTACTGACCATTCTTCAGCACTCCAACAAGCAAAATCCGCACACCCTAGCCATGGGCCTGCCGATAACACACACCGGCAGTAACCCTCCGTACTCGTTCTTGACACTTCACCCAACACCACACGCGCAGCGCCACGATCTTTACATCGCACAGCCTCAGTGCTCCAATCTTGTGCTCAATAACACATTCGTCTTCTGTGTCCGCCAACATCCCTCATCTACAACCCGCACCGAACCAGAGACTCCTCTCACTGGCCGCGCATCACCCAACCCCTTCGCACGCCCTGCATCAGCCATGAGCATGCAGTCCATCTCCGCCACTGGCAGTAATTACACCAATCCGTCTCAAGCATCTTCAGGCTCGAACGGAAGCAGCTCGATGAAGCCTGCTAAGCTCGCCATCCAGACACCCAGCGGCAAGATCATCCGACTGACCAGGAAGAGCGAACATGTCAGCGTGCTGACTGATGCCGACGGCACCGCATGGGAGACGGTCATCAAGATTGGCGAGAAGGGTACCTGGCGTGGCCTCGTGCTGGCGGATCGTAGCGCAAGATGGTGTGTTTTTGCGCAGTGGGAGTGCGCCTAGGAGGCAAATACCAGGGATCGATGGGGATTCGAATGACCCCGCATGTTGCGACGATGAAAAGGGTATGAGTGGATGTTCACTTCTTGATCCAAAATTTTCAGGATATACTTAATGGTAATGGTTTTGGCGTTGGTAGAGCAGACCTTGGGCATAGCATTGCATAGCCGGTGTTTGGATTTCGGTCTGGTGTCGTGTATGGTACGAATGGAGATATGTCTGCGCATCTTCCTGCTCATTCTTCGTGCCCTGAATGACGAGATTCTGTAAAATTTTGTGACTGCCTCCAGGATGCGTGTAGATTGTTGCTAAGATCGCTGTCGTGTGCCACTGAGTCGCGCCTTCTCTATCGATAAGCTGCCCCGCCAAACACTCATCATCCCACCAAAATCTCTCCGCCAGTGCTCTGATCACCTCCACAGTACACCATGGACGCCCAAATCGCCGAGTGGCAGACCCGTGCCGAGGCACTGAAGCCTCTCAACCTCAAGCAAATTGAGCCCAGCCTGCAGGAGCTCGATGCCCACCTCACCCTCCGCTCGCACATCGTTGGCTACACTATCACCGATGCCGACACCACTGTCTGGAAGACCCTGCGCGAGAACCGCGTCGCACACGCCTTCGTCAAGCAGAGTCTGATGCCAAGCTTGTGTAGATGGTTCAGGTACATCGAGGAAGCGTACCCCCAATCTGTTGTCCTGGCTGAGAGGCCGAAGGAGGCAACCAAGGGCGGCAGGAGCAAGAAGGAGGGCGCCAATGACGATGCCAACTACGACATTGGTCTGCAGGATGTCGGTGATGGCACGGGAATTGTCACACGTTTCCCTCCTGAGCCTTCGTGAGTGCTGCTTTCAAGTGGCTGGGGGACATTGTTCGACTGACTTGTAACAGAGGCTACCTCCACATTGGACACGCAAAGGCTGCCCTGCTGAACGACTACTTCGCTCACACCAAGTACAAGGGCAAGCTCATCCTTCGATTTGACGACACAAATCCCAGCAAGGAGAAGGCGGAATTCCAGGACTCAATCGTCGAGGACTGCGCTCTGCTTGGTGTCAAGCCTGATCAGGTCTCCTACACCAGCGACTACTTCGATGACCTCTATGAGAGGGCTATCCAGATGATCAAGGATGGTCTCGCATACGCCGACGACACTGCGCAGGAGAAGATGCGCGCCGAGCGCATGGACGGCATTGCCAGCGAGCGCCGTGAGATGAGCCCCGAGGAGACCTTGGCCAAGTTCGAGGTGATGAAGACGGGCTCGGAGGAGGGCAAGAGATGGTGCATCCGTGCGAAGATGTCCGTAGACAACCCCAACAAGGCCATGCGCGACCCCGTCATTTACCGATGCAACCCCGAGGACCACCACCGCACCGGCTCCAAGTGGAAGATGTACCCCACCTACGACTTCTGCTGCCCCATCGTCGACTCAGTCGAGGGTGTCACGCACGCTCTACGTACCACCGAGTACAACGACCGCGATGCGCAGTATCAGTGGTTCATCAAGGAGCTCAAGCTCCGCAAGGTCCACAACTGGGGTTTCGCCCGTCTGAACTTCGTCCGCACCGTCTTGTCCAAGCGCAAGCTGACCAAGATCGTCGACGCGGGTTTCGTCTGGGGCTGGGATGACCCGCGCATGCCCACCGTTCGTGGTGTCCGTCGCCGCGGTGCTGTTATCCCAGCTCTCCAGGAGTTTATCCTGAAGCAGGGACCTTCCAAGAACATCGTCAACCTCGACTGGTACTCCTTCTGGGCCACCAACAAGAAGCACATCGAGCCTACCGCCGCGCGCTACATCGCCATCGACGAGGACGCCAAGGTCTCCGTCACCGTCGTTGGTGCACGCGAGGGCATCATTACTGAGGACAAGCCTAAGCACGCCAAGTACGACCTCGGCAACAAGAAGGTTGTCTTCAGCAAGGAAATCATCATGGAGCAAGCCGACGCGCAGTCCTTCGCTCAAGACGAGGAAATCACCCTGATGAACTGGGGCAACGCCATCGTCCGAAAGATCTCGCACTCCATCAACCCGCTCTCCAAGGACGGCTTCAAGACCGTCACTGGCCTCGAGCTCGAACTGCACCTGCAGGGCGACGTCAAGAAGACGTCTAAGAAGGTCACCTGGCTGTCCAAGGACCAGGAGCTCATCCCCATTGAGCTCGTGGACTTTGACTACCTGATTTCCAAGGATAAGCTGGAGCCCGAGGACACGCTTGAGGACTTCCTCAACAAGAATACGGAGACCAGGGTCAAGGCTGTTGCGGACTGCAATGCCGCCGAGCTCAAGGTCGATGACATTATCCAGTTCGACCGCAAGGGCTTCTTCCGCATCGACAAGGCCTTTTCGCACGGCCAGGCTATCCAGGCTTTCCAGATCCCCACCGGAAAATCGAAGTAAATGTAGATGAAGAAATCATAAAGATGCCTTCTGCCGAGATGCAGACACACTCCCTCTCCACTGTTAAATCCCCTCTCGACCCTGTACCTAGTCTGCTCGTGAATACCGTACTTCACGTCCGGGGCGTGTCATTTCCTGCACAGTTTCACGGTTCTTTGTCTCTTATCTCTTATCTCTTCGCCGTAAGGATCATCTCACCACTATAGTCTCCGAGCGTGCGTAACACGGCTCCCTCGTTTCCTTGGTCAATAGATGATAGAAGATAGATGATAGATGAGTGATAGAATGATTGAGTGATCTTTCTCATTCCTTCCTAGAACCGGCTATCCATTGGACGCTACGCCTCTTCTCCACCTTGTGCACCCCATCTCTCCCGACCTCCTCAGTCGCACCCGGGTCTTTCATGTCACCGCCGGCCGAGCTCAATCTCCCGCCCTGACTCTACGCATCGCTTGTCAGACCGCCCACTCCCCCTCAACCCGCTCACTCACGCAAGACAGAACCAACTACGGCTATCCGGAATATCCACCAACTTATCTCCATTCTTCCCATTCCACGTAATGTCGCCCACGCACGCCTCCTACGCAAACGCAATGCACAACCCGCACTTGTCATTGTACACGCGGTTCATGATCTCGAACCACTCCACGTCCACACACAAGCGTTTGCGTTTAGCTCGAAGTCCCAGCCGCCCTTGATGATGTACTTGCTGCGCTTCGTTGCGTCCAGGTTGGTTGATGGTGAGGGCACGGTGAGGTGGGCGCCGCTGATTAGGGAGGCGACGTCGGCGCGGTCGATTGGGTAG
>NW_022984788.1:134689-248872 GCF_010094145.1 Didymella exigua CBS 183.55
GGTGCTGGTTGCGGTGGTGATGGCCGCTGCGAGGATAGAGAGGGCGGTGAAGCGCATGGTAGGTTTTTTTTGGGAGGGATGATGATGGTGTGGTTTGCAGAGAGTATTGTGGGAGGTGGGTGATGTTTTATTGACGTGGAAGGCGATGGTTTTACTCGGGCCTTTGAGGATGCGGTGAGCGGGGGGGCTGCGGTGAGAGTGATTGTGGATGAGAGAGAGCAAAGATCGACAGTGACCTGGCGGCCGCGGATATTGGTGGAACACGTCAAAGAGAAAGCAGGAGGGGAGATGAGATTGGAAAGGCCCATAGTATCAAGTTATGCATGGCTTGCCCTTGATTATTGTCGATCTGATGGTCAGTATCGCCGTTACTGTGGCAGGCACTTCGTGCAGACATAGCAGCTGATAGCGTTCCATTGAGTAGAAGGAAAATCATTTGGGAGATCTTCTAATCAAGCAAAGTCCACCTCTTAGGGACTGGAGCCCTACTCATTCCCTGATTTGGTCTGACTTGTATCATATCCTGTATGTACGTGGACCTTCAGGCCTTCTCTTGCGTATATATGAAGAGTTTTCTCTTGCGAATCAAAACCAAACAGTCCCAAGTTCCGGGCCCCATTGGCACCATAATCTCCGAGGGGCGTACTACCTTTGACACGCTTGCGCAATGCGGGAGGGCTCACGAAGTCTGTGACTTGGATGTAGTCGCGCTTCTTGCTCATTGGTTCCGGTGCGGTCGATGGAGGTAGCAGCAACGAACTTTTTGCGCAGCGGTGCGATGTCAGTAATGGGGCCGTCGATGTCGGAGTGAGCTGATTTGGTGATTCGACCACTGGCGTAGGAGGCGGAGCCTTGAGCGGTGTAGCAAGAGCGAGGCACTCCACGGTATCTTCACGGAAAAGTATGCATACTTGGCACGAGGCTCGAGTACCAGGGGCTTGCGTGCTACCGCAATAGTGCGAGCTCGACGACGCGGTTGTGTGGGGGTCGAATATGGGCTGCTGTGTTTCTTGAACCACTGCATCGGAAGGCGTTGGATTCGATGAGGCTTTTGGTTTGCGCGGCGTCGTTTGCACTGGGTCCTGCGTCGTTCTGTATGTTGATGAGGTGGATTGAGATTCTCTCACGAACTTTGCGGCCAGTACCGCAACATCCTTGGCATGGCTATTGAGTTTGCCCGCATCTGGTACGTCCCACTTCTGTTCAGCCATTGTCTCGAGTTCCTCGAGAGTCACACAGTCTTCCCAAGTCCGATCATTGTGTAATTTCTTGACTCGAGGATGACGCAACATCTCGAACGTCTCATTCTGCAGCTTCTCGAACCCGCCTCCTAGGATCTCCGCAACAAAGGGTACTCTGAATGCGGCCGTCATCCGGCGGTCGTACCCTTTGGAGTATTCGATGCCGAAGTTATCTGTCTGACCATCCTCATGCAGATTCGCTTGTCGCACGTAGCCGTGTATGTTAAGGTACTTAAGATCAGGCTTCGGTATGCACTGGTCTAGACCAACGGTTGCAACGAGCTTGAAGATAGGCTCAGCTCCGATTCGTTGTACGGCGGCTTTGTTTGTGCAACATCCAAGATGGAAATGCGTCCAGTGCAAGGGTTTCACGTCTGACTTTGCAGCAACCTGCGCATCAAAGCTTGCACCGATGACGGCAAAATCGCCTAGATCACGTTCCCCACCCATATCGCCCAAGTAGTCCTTCTTCAGCTTGATGAAGTAACCTGGTTGGCAAGATCCCCGTCCATACAACAGCGGGAAGTAAGGCGCATGGAGTGGTTTCAATACAAGACCTTCTTGGCGGCTGGCGAGGTTCTGTGCAAATATCTCCTTGAGGTCTGTGATGCCATCCTCTGTCTTAAAATCGAGCAAAGACCACTCCGAGCGCATCGAACGACCTGGCTTGACTCGAATCAGATCCCTGAGTAAATTGCGGCGTTGTTGAAGGCAATGACGTAGGACGGGCTCCTCGTCCAATACCAGAACATCGAAGAAGACAATCATGAGATGTTCCCACTCGTGGGGCAATGAATCCTGCAATGTCCCAATGAAGGACCCAGACCGCGATATGTGCTTACGTATCTTGGAAAATGGCATGATCTTCTTCTCTCTGTCGCTGTAGAGCACCATCTCACCCAAAACAATACATTTGGACTCGAAGGCACAGTCTGGCCGACCGATGCGCAAAGCTTCGCGAATGGTAGCATGTAGTGCTTGACGGTCTAATGTTGCGTCTTTGCCGTTTTTGGAGAAGATCTTGATGTTTTGCGATGCATCCGTCAAGTCGATGTGGATTTCACAGTACTCTCCATCGTACTTGTTCTCAGCAGCCCAAGCGTGATTACCAACCATCTGAAAACAGTGCTTAAATGACCACACTTTCTTAAAGGTGGGCCGTCCAACTTTGATACCAACCACTGGTCTTAGCTTGTGCGCTGCCTCCAGCCGCATTGACCTCTCTTCCAGGTTTCCAGGAACCGCAGGATAACAGCTCAGCTCCCCTCGGAGCATGCTGAAAACTGCGTCAAAGTCGTTCTGAAACATTAGTAGATGCGGCAAGAGAAAGTGGCAGTGCCCAAACACGTAGTTCTCGTCTAGCGCAACTGTACAGTAGTCCCGTAAGACGAGGCGTACCAGCCACTTGGCCTCCCACGACTCCAGTCGCACAAGGATAGCTTTCAGCTCTTCGTCCGTATTCAAGTGCCAATCTCGTTGCGATCGGATGGCCGCGTCGGAGAACCTGTATCTGGCCGCGAATTGCGTAAGGAGCCTGTCGACCCGCTCTACGGAGACTGGGTGCTTGGACGAGAAAGTGCCATCCCATGGCTTCATCGCTCGTTCGGTATACACGCCTAGATCTCCATGCTTTCCGGACTTCCAGCGGTCGAACGAAGCCTTCTGACCATGATTCAAGTTAAGAAGCTTAGCAAGCTTCTTCGCTAAAAGAGGCGCCCGAAGGCCGTACACTCGATCCTTCCTGTGATGAGGGAACAGGGCAGAAAGGATAGCGCCTCCATTGGTTTTGGGGTCATCCAGGGCGCGTCTGTGGTTCTTCGACCAATTCGATATGATCTGCCGAATACTTTCATTCTCTTCTTTTTGTGGCAGTCGTGGACGAAGGGTAGTAATGATCTCAGTGCTCTGCAGTAGACTGCATATCGCGTTGAAAGTAACGGTCATTAGAAATGTAGGCTCAAATATGCTTTCGAGAGTCGCAAAGCAACAGCCTGGAGGTTGCTCGTGCTCCACAGACGCTGCAAGGGTGTCGAGAGGAAGGGGCTATCCTAGGTAGAGTTAATGCTACAGGACTTCCTGCACTTGAGTGCTCACTTTGAATCTGATGCTGGCTCAGACTCCATGTCATGAGTCTCCTCCTGCGCGCGGGAATTGCGAACGCACAAGGGTCTTTCCCGCAGGTAGTCCAACTCCTCGACATCTCTAATGTAGTAGTCTCAGACTGCTATGCCGCCGGCGAGGCGCGGTATCAGACTTACAGTGTTAGAATCGCGGGCCTTGAAATCCATGAAAATGAGCGAGCGGATATAATGCCGGACTCGTGGCCCAGAGCGCGTGCAATGCAACCTTTGTGTGACGTGAAAGAAGAACTGGTGGGGTGCTTCCCCAAGGGAAAACGCGCTAATACAAGAAATCACAGGGTTACGTGTCGTGCTAGCCTCGAAGAAGATGACTGTAATCGGTGCCGAAGACCGCAAGGTTGTAAACTTGTCTCTTGCTGGCTCATGCTAGATGAAATGTGCTACTGAGAGTGAGGCGGTTGCGTTGAACTTGCCTGTTGTCATTGTTTCACAGAATCACACCTTACGTAATTAGCCGTTCCTGACGTCACCAGGCTCATGATCCTAAGGCCATTTGGGTAGCCTAAATAGTCTCCAAGCTCTCAATCCAGCAATAATTTGGGCTGTGATCATTGTAGGTCCGATTATCACACGCGGAGACGAACTGTTCAGCTGGACTGACCTAGGATAGCACCATTAGCCACAACGACCCTCGCTCTGAGGACGCCAAGAAGTGGGATCTAATATCCTGAGGTGACTACACATCAACACCTGCTGGCAAGGCGGCATTCTTCCTTGCTCGTGCAGTTGAGCCATTTCTGCAATATGGCATTCTCGCACACGGACTCGGCACGCCCATCCTGCACCGTCTTGGACTCAAGACACTCCCACCAGGACTGCCAGCGCACACTGATATCACTGCTATCGGTAGCCTAGGCTTGTCGCCAAACAGGCTTGTGCTAGTAGGCATGTCGATTGGCAGCGCCGTGAAGCAGAACATCTGGGTTGCTCTGCTTTCCGGAGAGCCAATGCCTGTTGTGCCCGCCATCCAGGTCGGTCTGTTTAACGCCTTCTTCAATAGCATCAGCAGCTATACATTCCTTCTCGCTGCGACATCAGCATCGAAAGAGGCGGATTTTCCTCAGCCATCTCTCATTGCGGGTGGTACGTTGTATACAGTCGGCATCATCACCGAGCTCGTGGCAGAGATCCAACGCAAACGCTTCAAGTCCGACCCAAAGAACAAAGGCAAGGCTTACACTGGGGGTCTGTGGCGGTTTGCCCGACACATCAACTATGGTGGCTACACAATCTGGAGAGCAGGCTACGCATTGGCCGGAGGTGGCTGGGCTTTAGGCGCGCTTGTTGGTGCGCTCTTTGCATTCGATTTCTCGACGAGAGCGATTCCCATTCTGAACGAGTACTGCGAGAAGAGGTACGGTGAGGCCTGGACAAAGTTTAAGGAGCAGACCCCGTACTGCCTGATTCCATTCGTATATTGAGACTATCTCACCCGACATGGACATTGTGGATTGATCTTTTACAGAAGGGTAATCAGGTGAGGTTAGATACGCTTGACATTCTCATATGACGACTCGTCAGCACATGATTTTACTGTCACGCTCAGCAACACATGTCACGCTTCCAACATATCACGCAATGCATACTCACTGGCCTCCAGCATCCCGGCCATGTGCGACCATGCAGAGAAGCGGCCCGGTATGCCACAGCTCCTCGGAAACCCTGTCATCGCTCCACCGACGATTTCGCGAAAGGCCAGATCAAATGGTTGGCGACGCTGAGAGATCTGGCAGCGGGACAGTCCATTCGATGCTAATGTAAGCTAGCCCGCAAGGACCGTAGCGAAAGCGGATCGTGGGGATGCCGCTCGAGCTGACAACCAGAAATGGCAGTCCACGATAAGAGAAGCTCAAGTAATGGCCTGTCGCTGTCGCACGATGCAGGTGTATTTCCATTAAAGCTGGTGTTTGCGCCGGATCACACGTATCACGACATCGATAGTGTTGGACTAAATTGAGGCGCGCAACATCAGAGCTAATGTCGTGTTTACCCATCTCCTCGTCTCCAAGTCCCCGGCGCGGATTGACACCTCATCACTCGCTCTCTAGCGCTCGCGTCAACCGAGAGAAATCAATCGATTCTTCCGCTTGTCGACGCCACGGCCAGCAGCTCACCGATGTGAGCTTCAGGAAAACCATTTCAGTCTGACTGCAATTTTTTCTGTAGAGGCAAATTTGGTTTTGAGATTATTGCATCAATATCTGTGTTCAGCAAGCTACAGATATTTCTCCGTATTGTTGCAAAAATAATTTGCCGGGGTACGTGGATTTGCAGCAGCCTCTCCTATACACGACAGGAAGAGATCAGCATCTGCTTGCCATTCTCAGCTATTCAGGGTCTATGTGGCGGCCCGATGTTGCTCTGGGATGCTGCGCCACATCTCCAGTTTTCTATTTCTTCCTGGCAACTCCACATTTATGATGGTAATCGATACAGACTGCTGCAGGGAGGTGGCTGTGGTCGATGTTTTGACGTCGGCGACAAACAATGAGTCTGTCAGCGATCCGCTGGTCCAAAGAGTCCCAACGGAAATTGAATTGAGTTTGTTAATAGTGGATTTGCTCGGCTCACCGTCGATAAGCGGGGAATCCAGAGATCAAGCTCGAGGCTGCATGAGCTTGCATGCAACCCCACCCTGGGGCTCATAGCGGCTCATCATCAAGGAACAGCAAGCGGCACATCAAGTTCAATGACTTGCAGCTGTAAAGCGAGAAACGCTGCTGGGATGCAGCTGCTCTTCAGCCCAATGGATCGTGCATCAAACTTGGCCAAGGCCGACTGAGGGGTACGGGCTATTGTCAGATTGCTCTGAAATCAGGACAACACGCAGTTCGCACTGTACCTAAAGCATCGCGATCTGACACCCCTAGTGAAGCATCTCGGCTAATCTCTGGAGTGAGGTCATCAGATTGTGTCCAAGCAGCCAGCGCTTGCAGTGCTGCAATTGATCAGAGACACATGGCGACACACAAGCGATCTGTCAGACGTAGCACTCGCGATGCGTCCAATGCAACAGATGATCATTCATCAGTACGGCCTCAGCGCCCGCAAGCTCTGGCACGCTGGGCGCCATGGCGTGCCGTGATTCGACGCCGAGCGAGCGGGATCTGTAGATGCAGCGCGAGTGCAGCAGACAAGGAACATGACCGCGGTCACTTCTGCCGGGCCATGGCTGTAAGCCGCATCCCGGACGTGACTCCGCTGTGCTGCTGTCACGTCTTGCGGTTTCCAAGTTTTGAAGGCATTAGTTGGGACTGCTATGAACATGGTAGGGGTTGGTGCGCAACGGAAGCGCTGGACTATCGTATTCGAGGACGCCGTCGGAGCAGTTCATGGCATTTCGTCATGGTGGAGTGGGCCGAAGAATGGCTCGAGTGCCTCCTGTCCTAGCGCCGTCGAGAGGTACGGCAAGCACGGAAGGAGGATACAAGAGCTTTCGCGCGTCCGCATCTGAGGTGGGCAGCACGCATTGGCAACTCAGCTATTACTGGATCTAGCATCTACAATTTCTCAGTACCGCTGACCCAATCGGCCGCCTTCATACTTCTTCCCATCTCATCTCGCGTACGCTGCCTTAGCCCCAGGGCGCTGAATGAGGTTGTGCGCCCGCTACTACATCGGATTGGACGCAAGACGGAAGAGTAAGTCAGCTCTCGCGCCATACCTCTTTACGCTGCACGCTGTGCCCACGTTGTCCTGGCGCCTTCGGGACTACGCTCGAACAACGCAGGCGTCAGCTGGGCTCCTAGAGTTGAAAAGTGGCTCGTGTTCGCAAACTGACATTTCTTTCTTTAGCTCTCAATAGAAGCTTTCCCTAGCGCAGGTGGCACATCCAGAGACCTTCCCTATTGTCCTGATACATAAGGCCAACTACCACCCGTGATCCACGATAGCCACCATTCGTCGCCCACAGGTCGCAAACACCAACACGTACTCGAAGATTCCGGAGGACGCCGTCTGACTGCTCGATCCCTCAGCATCACCGATTTCCCTCGGCGCATCAGACCATCGCCGGAAGCGGTGGGAAGTCAGTGCATTCGGAATTCTGCAGGGCTGCAGCGAACGAACGCACGCACGCAAGCGGGGCGCCAAGTGGCACACGGCCTATCACCATTACCAGTACATAAACATACAGAGCCGCTCCGTGGACGCTCTGGTAGCTTCCGCGCTGAGTGCGACTGTCAGTGTCATTCACTGCTCCTGCCGTTCCTGTCCTGCGCGCCTCTTGACACTAGGCCGTTGTCGACTGTTGTTTCAGCGTCCGTGATCGCCAAGCGAGGAGGCGCAAACATGCAAGCCGCCGTGATGGCACAATCCTTACAGGCCTCGTCCTACGGTGGTGCAATGCCACTGCCCGTCCGCCGCAAGCCCGTAGCAAACCCCGGTATCGCCGTGCGACCGCCGCAGGATCAATACAACGACGCGCAGATGGGCCACTCCCGCACACGCACCACCTCGTCCGGCGTCTTCCCCGTTGCTCCCTCGCCCACCGCCTCCACCATGAACTCGCAGTACCCGCAGTACCCCTCGCAGTACCAGAGCAGCCTGCGCCGCACACCCACGTCGTCGACCAGCAGCACCACCGGCACCCCCAACCGCTCCAACAGCGGTGCTCTCCGCCGCTCCTCGTCCACCCGCTCCGGCACCTCGCCCACCTCCTACGTCGCCCTCATGCGCAAGCAAAAGGCCACGGTCTGGTGCGATCGGTCTCAGTATGAGGACCCACGCATCCAGGCCCAGCAGCGCCAGGCGAGGATGCGGGCTAACATGGAAGTCGCGGGCGGCAAGAACGCTCCTGCACGGGGTCCTTCGGGTAGCTCGAGCATGGCTGCTGGTGTACGCTCCAAGGTCCGCCATCACGGCGCCCCCAAGGCTACGCTCTACGCCCCCACCACCTACACTGGTACTGGTGTGCCAATGCGCCTGAGCGCTTCCGAGGTCGACGAGGGCGACGATGACGACAATGGCTCTGTTGGAGGGCAGTACCACCACCGCACCGGTTCTGGTCGCAGCTCCCTGGGCTCAGGCCGCCGCGTCTCTTACGCTAACCCTGCTGGTCGTCTCTCCTCGAACTCCACACCCCCGCAGAATTCGTCACCAGATGAGCTTGGAGACCTGGCCGAGGAGCCCACACCAAATCAGGATTACGCGACAAACGACTACTTTGTTGAGAAGACGAAGTCAAATCTCTCGACGGGCAGTGGCAGTAGCGAAGAGCGGAACTTCGGCGCGGGGGCCCCAATGAAGTCGCTGCCGAAGCTAGAGGTAACGAAGAATTCTGATTTGATGAGAAAGGGCAGTGTGGACGAGCGGACAACGACCATGACCAATACGCGTCTTTTCATCGCCAATCCGGATGCGGATAGCGACTAAGCTTTCCTTTTCCATTCTTCGATACCCATACCTACAGACGACACGATGATTGAAGATTTATGGTGGATGAGCACAGCACGAGAGGTGTTTTCATGGCGTTCACTTAAGCATTGATTTTGGAACTGTTGCATAGAGTCATTGACCTCCGCGTTTTGGCATTGATATTTGCGCACAAGCGCGCCCTGGAGGTCGCTCCTTGATATGGCTGTACATAGTGTTGAGCTTTCCAGAAGAATCGTACGACTGAAAAAGTCGGGTAATATCGATTGTTGTTTCTACACCTGATCTTCAAGAGTTGACCCCTGTTGTGAGCCGTCTATATAGTTCCTTCCTATTCCAGGCCCCACACATGTGGACATCGATAGTATACCTTCGGCCGAAAGCCTGCTTCGGTGCTCCCCTGTAGAAGTGCTACGACTCATACTACGGGGTATGCCCTGAATCAGCAAATGCCATTCTCCCTTGTCAACATCGCGGTCACGATTCCCATGATGCCGTCACTCTGCCATTTTCAGTTTCGTCGGCGCCCGGAGCAAGGCACCATCCGCAGACCCCTTTGCATCTCCACAATGAGAGCGAAAGTGGAGATGCACGGAGCGTCCGACGTGTGACGATGTGAGCAAGCAAAAAGGGTGGGCTTGGGCGGCCGACTGTCGTGAGCCGACTCGCTGGTACTCGTCGATCATCCAAGTGTGCCTGCCCAGAATGCCGAGTCAATTTCCATGCATTCTGCACAAGAGGGATTTTCGTGTTGACTCGGAAATGTGTGCAGTTCATTTTGGTATGATTCAGAATTTCAGTTACTGCTCGCTCTCGTTTTCGCGGTGCGCCTTGCCCAGTGATCAGATTTGGCGTTGCTATCGACCTTCATGCTCAAGCAATAGAATGTCCAATGGACTTCCTAAAGGAAAGCCTTCGTGTACGACGATGCACTGTTACCCCCAAGATTTCCGAGTGTTGCAAATCGCATGTTGTCTCTATGAAGATGCTCGTCACAATGTCCGAAAGCGACACATGATTCGCCGCTGCCTCACGCGCCCACGCCTTCCACTCACGCGTCCGCGCCAAGGTTGCCGACTAGAAGTTCCCCAATTACTCGACGCCCGCAAACGCACGACACAATGTGTGCTTGACTGTTCCACGATACTCACGACGTGCACAAAACCTGACAGATATGTTGCACGCTACCAATGGCTCGGCAAACGGCGCCACAAGCGGTGTGGCTACAAGGGGTGCGAACGGCGCGCAAGTCCCAATCGGCGTGAAGAGCAAGGCAAATGGAGATGCGAAGACGGATTACACAAGATGGAGGCTGAGAGATGATAGAGGGTGTCAGACATGGCATTACCTACAGACTGAGGAGGAGGTGAAGGCCTGGCCACAGAGCGCAGCGGACAGGTACTTCCTAGGCATGGAGACTGTACGTACTTATGCTATGCTACCCAGAGCAAAACACCATATGATATTATACAGGTCAAAGTTAACGTAAGAGTAATAGGGCCTCCCAGAACTCCCCAACGCAAAGACACCGCTCGAAGCCGCCGAAAACGGCCTCTCTTTCTTCTCGAAGCTACAATTACCGCCCGGCAACTGGGCCTGCGAGTATGGCGGCCCTATGTTTCTCCTCCCCGGACTGGTCATCACATGGTATGTCACCGAGACACCGATCCCTGCTGAACGCGCAATCGAGATTAAGAACTACCTATTCGCACGAGCACACCCGGAAGATGGCGGCTGGGGGCTACACATTGAGGGCGAGAGCAGCGTCTTTGGCACATCAATGAACTATACAGTGCTGCGATTGCTTGGCGTGGACGCAGAAGATCCCAGGATGCAGAAGGCGCGTAGTACATTGTGGAAGCTTGGTGGAGCCACACAGGGCCCGCACTGGGCGAAGTTCTGGCTGAGCGTGCTGGGAGTCATGGATTGGGAAATCGTCAATCCTGTTCCGCCAGAGCTGTGGCTGCTACCGGACTGGGTGCCTATTTCACCATGGCGCTGGTGGATCCATATGCGCCAGGTCTTCCTGCCCATGTCGTTTGTCTACTCCAGGAGGTGGTCGTATCCTCTGAACGATCTGACGCAACAACTTCGCTTGGAGCTTCTAACGAAACCATACGAGACTATCAACTTCGCCGCGCATCGTAATGACATCTCGCCCATGGATGACTACCACCCTAAGACCTGGATTTTGAAGATAATCTTCTGGCTCGTGGTTGTCATCTGGAACCCATACCTGAGGGCTGCGTGGTTGGTCGAGCGTGCTGAAAAGCACGTCTGGTGGTTGATACAAGCAGAGGACAAGAATACGGACTTCTCGAATCTTGGGCCTGTCAACGGGCCCATGAACGCCCTTGCTTGCTACGTCAAAGAAGGTCCTGATAGTCACGGGTTCCAAGAGCACTTGAAGACTCTGCCCGAATTTCTCTGGATCAAGGACGAAGGCATGCTCATGAACGGCACGAACGGTGTACAGACCTGGGACACAGCATTTACTGTTCTCGCAGCTGACTCTTGCGACTTTGTGCAACAGAAGAAGTATCAACCGATGTTTACCAAAGCTCTGGAGTTTCTCGAGGACCAGCAGATGTTGGAAGAAGTCGACGACCAAGCGCTATGCTATCGCCAACAGCGCAAGGGTGCGTGGGGGTTCAGCACACGCAAACAAGGCTACACTGTCAGCGACTGCACGTCTGAAGGCCTCAAAGCCGTACTTATCCTGCAGAATGACCACCACTACCCAACCTTAATTGAAGAGCGCAGACTCAAAGATGCGATTGATGTCCTATTGACAATGCAAAACGCTTCCGGTGGTTGCGCCTCCTACGAACCGACTCGCGGCTCCAAATTGCTTGAGCATCTCAACGCCGCAGAAGTTTTCGGCAGCATCATGGTCGAGTACGACTACGTCGAGTGCACAACAGCTACCGTCACCGCTCTCCAGATGTTCCAGAAACACTACCCATCCTACCGCCGCGATGAGATCATCGCATTCCGCGATCGCGCCGTCGACTATATCCGCTCCGCACAACGGCCAGACGGGTCATGGTACGGCGCGTGGGGCATATGCTTCACCTATGCGGCCATGTTCGCCATGGAATCTCTCAAAAGCGTAGGTGAAACATATGAGAACTCTGAGCGCGTGCGCAAGGCATGCAAGTTCTTCCTGGACCGCCAGATGGAAGACGGCGGCTGGGGCGAGACATACAAGTCCTGTGAGACGGGCAAGTACTGTCAGCATGAGCAGAGCCAGGTCGTGCAGACTGCTTGGGTCGTGATTGCGATGCTCGAGGGAGAATTTCCGGATAAGGAGCCACTTAGGAGGGCGCTGAAGATGATCATGGGTAGGCAGCAGAAGAATGGAGAGTGGAAACAGGAGGCGATTGAAGGGGTGTTTAATAAGTCTTGGTGAGTTCATATTCTTCGGCGCGGATAAAGGGAAAACGCTAACAGAATACCAGCATGATCTCCTACCCGAACTACAAGTTCATCTTCCCTATCAAGGCGCTAGGCATGTATGCCAAGCGCTTTGGAAACGAGCCCTTATAGAAAGTTGGCATGATGGAAGAAGGACAAACTTTACGATAATACTAATGCGCATTATGCGACTTTCGACCCTGTCGATCCTATGTCTTCCATTTCAGCGCACGCAACACCTCCACACATCTTACCGTGCCCTACATACCACCACTGCACCTTCTCCCTTGAACTGATCACTCACCGTTTTGTGATTTAATACCCCCTTCCTCGTCCAACACGCCCTGCACCTCCCCTTCTCATCTGCCCATCACCAGCCTGCTCCCCATCCTTACCACGCGGCGGCGCACTCCCCTTCTCACAGCCCAGAAGAACCGTATCCCGCTGCGCCTCAGGAACGTCAGGCTCAAACAGCGTGCGTCCCGCGGCCAGCGGAGCGTGTCGCTTGTTAAATACCGCGCTGTAGTTCCACGTCGCTTTGACGGCAGCGACGTGCTACTGGCTTGTCAGCGTTGGCGACGTGAGCAGCTGCTGCTTCGCGGTCTCGACGGGGACGAAGGACGCGTCGTGTTTGGGCTGGGTGTGGGGATTTTCGAAGCCGAGGGTGTGCCAGGATGTCAGGCTGTGGAAGGGGTTGGAGACGGTGGGCGTGCGATGGGAGGCCAGCGGGGTGTCGGTGTTGGCTGCGGCGGTGTTGGATGAGGATGAGTTGTCGATGGAGGAAGGAGAAGAAGGGGACGAGGAAGAATCGCCGGCGGTCTCTGCAAGAGCGTGCTGCGACGCCTGTGGCGAGGGCGGGTTCCGCACTGACAAATTGGAGGTTGTGACCTCATGCTAGGTTTGTCGCTGCAGGTGCAATAGTATTGGTTGCGGGTGGCCGTTGGGTTTCGAGAAATGCAGTATGCACAGGATACGACAGAGGATGAGCATGGCATCACATGCTCCGCCGTGTGATGCCTTGGCAAGCAGGCAGCAAAGTGAAAGGGTGATGATGGCAAACGGACAGATAGGACTTTTGCATACTCGTGACTTTTCTTGGTGAACTTGAGAGACAAAGTGTGAGACCTTGAATCTGACAATCGAAACTCGGAGCCAGGAATTAGTCTGGCAGAAAATGCACTTCGACCATGTCAAGGACGCGAGAGCAGCTTTCGCCTTACAACTTGTCCGTGCTTTGCAAATCCGTATTTTTGACATTTGGTTTGAAAAGTAGCTGTCGGTGTTTTTGACCCTGTAGCTCTTGAGACTTTTAGACGCTGCATATCCCATCACTGTTGAACGGGTCGAGTACTGAGTTCCAAGTCGGCAGCAAATAAGGTATGAATCAGGAATGAGGAAGTGCTTACAGGAACCATCAGTCTCAACGCTTTCTCATATGTAAACAGACACTCAATTTTCGATGATCGAATGTGTTCTGTCGAGGATGAATGGAATGCAAACCGGTAATTCACCCACGGTCATGCTAGACAAAGCAAGCTTGCCGATCGTGTGCTGATGATTCTTTCACGTCTGTACCGCGGATGTTCATTGACCATCAACGGCCCTAGGGGTATTAGCTAAGCCGTTCTGTACAACTCAAGGTGTGCAGAGTGACAAGGCTGCACGACTGTGCTCTCCATTGTCATCATCAAATCATATGCATACGTACAGAGCCGGATAACGTGTGCAAAGCCAAATTCTGTGCCACCGCTTCATCTCTCAAATCCAGAGCCGGTGTGGATGGTCTGGAATCTGACAGATGCGTGATTTTATACCTATGGGTCATTTAGCAAGAGGTCAAGATGTGACGCGCTGTAATGGCCGCCGAAAGAGAGTCACAAGTTTATTGGATCGATTGCATCCCTAGGTAAGCCTTAATATCACTACATGCCTACTGTCCGACCTGTGTTTTGGAGTGCGTACCGACCTGGAAACAGACAGTACGATCCAGCTTGCCCGTGGCATTAGAGTCGACTGCAACCACGCGATCAGTCTCCCATTTGAAATCAAAGCTGGCCACGCCATTTCTCGGGTCATCTTGTGTATACACTGGTTGAAGGGTCTTGTCTACCTGTGCAGACAACCAGAAGGCGCCTCTGCTGGGTCTGTAGCACACCAGCTGCCCTGCAGTGTCCTTGCGCTCTTTCATCTCAACGGGCAGGAAGCGATCCAGGGGTGGCCTCATGCCGAACTCTGCAACGCCGTCCGTCAATTTGAGGATTGTGGCGAATACGCCATTGCTGTTTTGCAGGATGGAGAAGCTTCGGTCCGCCCCTGTTCGAGTAATGACGATGTGGTCACTTCTGCCGGTGCGATTAAAGTCAAACACGAATGCTCGATCAGTAGTAGAGGTGAGGGTACAACCCGCTATGACTATACGGTCGTTCGTCCCGGTAGATCCATGATCGAAAGCAAAGCAGCGTGTTGCTTTGGGACGCATGTTATATCCACCGATGCCTTCTATTTCATTCCCCGGGATTAGGGATGGCTGAAACCGCCGTTCATTCGTCGGAGCTGTTGGAATTGGAGCACCGTAGATGGTCTGCTCTGTAGTGTGGCCATCTATTGACTTTTCAACTTTCATCGCGAGACACTTCTTATCCTTCGTGATGAACTGCCACCAGAAGTCTTTCGCAGAATCTTCGAAATCTGGTTTAAGTTGTCGCACGAAAGGGGGCATAGCGGCCACCACTCGCTTTTTTTGTTCCTCAATATGCCTGCGGACCTTGTAGATGTAGTTTTCCGTAGCTTCCCCGGAGTCTGCCTCCTTTGCACAACGGTAGAGATATATGCGCAGAAGTTGCAGTCGGGTGACCTTGACCAGGAACAGCTTCAGTGATGCGTATTAATGACGGATATCGAAGCAAACGTCATTGTCCTTGGCAAGTCGAGCATACAGTCCGGCTTCGAATACGTCGATGTATGAGCCGACGGATACGAAACCATCTTGGCCAACAAGTAACTGATTCAGTAGTCTCAGCTGCTCTTGTACGTTGCTTTCGAGATCTGTTCTGAGGTTCTCTTTCTGTTTGAGTTCGACTTGTCGGTTTTTTGTCTTCTTTGGTCATTGGTCTCTCTTTAGCTTTGCTGCACCGCAGTGAGTGATGTTCTTCTTTGCTCAACGGTAATTACATGCGTACAAGGTGACTTCTTGGCTCAGCACGGTGTGCCATCGTTCAGTCCACGTGGTAAAGCGGGTCTGTATGTGGGCCAACTCCAGACCGAACATCTGGCCCACGATCTTCCGAACGGTCTCTTCTCCAGAATTGTTAATTGCATCTGTCAAAAAGCGCTCGAGTACCGTAAACTGTCACAGGGTTATCAGCCTTGTAAAACTCATTTGCCTTTTCCTTCGCATAATTTTCCGCGGCATCGATAGCGGCGGCAGTCACCTAGGTCACTACCCAAGCAGTCGCGAGGGTCAGAGGATCGGCCATAGTCACTCCGGTAAGGTTGGTTTTGGCACCAGTAGAACGGAGAAATGCTCAGGTGATTGAGGTCTCCCTGCTCCTCTTATGTGCGGTTTTCCAAGAAGGCAGTTGACTCACACGAAGTTCCATCAGATCAATATTGGAAATTACGTGAAGATTGGCATCCAAATGGCTGGTGAGATCTTCAATGCTCCCTTCCACCCACGCGTCAAAACTGGCCAATTCTCTTCAGGGGTCAGGGCCAAAATGAGCCATGACGTCTGACGGCTTCCACGCGTTGCGGGGGCCGTGCCGGCTTTGAACTCCGCGTCTGTGGTCCCAGCCACCAGGTTCATCGCCCCCGAAAGCACGAGTCCGATCCGACTTTCCCGTCTGTAGAAGATAATTGAGTCCGGTCATCCTACAGATACATAGCGTTTGCGCGATGAATCTCGAGCTCTTGGGACCTGCAGCCCCGCAACACCAAAGTAGCTCTTCTCACGCTAACTATGACGTTGCGTTTATTTGTTATGCTGAACTACGTACACGACAGATCTGACGTCGATATCTTTAAGAACTCTGTTCCCAAGCTGATGGATCATAGCAGCTTCAGTATTCTAAGCAATTCAACAGTGATGCCTTCAGTAAACTCAGCAGTAAGCAAACGTACCACACCGAAGCTCTAAAAGAGCTCTTTACATCAGTCTGGCTCACTGATATGGTAAAGGTATTTCACGCGTATGCATACGGCACAGCTTTCTGGTATGGCCTCCGAGGAGCCTGTCGTGTTTACGACCCATTGATGGTTGTCGGCTGTACGCACATTTCGTAAACATCGAGTTTTGATGTGTACTGACAAGTCAGGGTTCCGGCCTCCTTCGCAAGTCATGCTCGAAGCAAATGACCTCGAACTCTACAACGTTCGCAACGATGGCTGGTGTCTCATCACCCTTGCCCTAATCCTCATCTCCTTTACCAACGCCGTACCCCTGTCTCCTGCCCCGAAAGCGATCCACAGCGCCGACGCACCAAAGGCACTTAAGTCGAACAGGAGCAACGGAGCTCTGCCTTACGCAAAGGCCGCCGTTGCTGCGACCGTGTTTCACCACATCACCACCGGCATTGGTGCTTACCAGCATTATAAGCTCGATAGCCATTACAACACAAGCATGGGTATCGGTGTTTGGGGCAATGTTTGGTTGACATTGACTGGATTGTTCACGCTTGCCTACCTGCAGAGTGGGCTGGGAGATGAGGATATTGAGAAGGTTGTGAAGAAGGTCAAATAAGCCTGATGCTGTCTAAGGTTACTTTTTCGACGATCTGAGTAATCAAGCTATTCACGATCGAGACAATTATCCTCATTGTGGCCGACATCATGCATGCAAACTCCCCTACTTCGAGCGTACGGCTATGCACTCGATGAGAGTTGCGAAAATGTAAACTCAGAATCAATTTCGTTGAACGGCAGAATTCTTTGTTCACGCTCGATCGTTTTGCGCTTCGTCTTCAACATGTCTGTATCTCTTTAGATACTCGAAGCTTGCTGCTGTCGAGCTGATCGATCGGAAAGCGCAGACGACCCTCTTCACCTACCAACAACCCGACCGACTTGCCATGCTCTGCACCAAATGCGCTTCGGTTAGCCTATTCTCTTACTTCGAAGACGAGACACATGTCGTACGCAACTATCGCAGCATACAGGTTTCGCCCGAAGCATTGCGACTTGGAACCCCCTCAGAGATCTATGCGCGGTACTCCCAGTGCAACCTCTGCCGCATCGTATTCGATGCAATTACACACCGCTCCCCACGCAATGAGTGGATTTCGACTGAGTGGCTCCTGAATAAGAGCAAGTTAATTGGTGCCCAAGGACAATGTGTCATATACAGCTATGCCTTTGGGCGTTGCGTCGGGGCCAACGACGACGGCTCACGAAGAAAGATCGACGGAATCCGCGTCGCCATAGGATTGCTACCTAAAAACAAATGGCCAGGTTCCATATTCAAAGCTGGTGAGCTTGCTTTGGTTTCGATGCCCAGGCACAGGGCCGCGTGATCTACCCTTATTTTCTGGACGCATAATGGATCCCAATCGTGCCAATGTCGACCTGTTCAAAAGATGGCTGGAGGTATGCACAGAAAAATATGCTACCGCTTGCAGGATTCCAACATACGACATGGACACTGCGGTGCCCAGACAGTAACCCTCACAACTTGCTGGTGATTGATGTCCAGGATTTGAGCCTACGCCCTCTGCCAAAAGAGAACCCACCTTACCTCGCTTTGAGCTACTGCTGCCAAATGGATTCCAGTCGTGGCTTGCAGATCTTACTCTAGTAGTCCGAGATGCGATCTCTTTCGTTCGGGAGATCGGGCAGCACTTTCTCTGGGTAGATGCACTTTGTATTGTTCAAGACAATCTCGAGTACAAAATGGACCAGATCAAACCAATGGATCTTGTATATGGTGCTGCGCTCATGATAATTATGTGCGCAGAGCCCGTATCTGGTAGAGGATTCCAGGATGGGAAAGCTAGAGAGCTGCAGCCAGTTGAGGAGCTTTAGCCAGACACACAAGAAATCTCCTTGAACTGTCAGTTACTTTCTGGGGTTCATTGCCAATGTTTAGGGGCGGCTGCCTGCTTCTTGTTTTCAGATAGCATGGACCATCTTGTAATTTCACGCATATAGTCCGCATCGAGCCATGTCGTATGTCTCGAAGTCGAACAACCTGCTTGATAGATGTGAGTCCACCTTGGCCTGTCGAATAATGACAACGCCCACTCCAGACCAGTTTCTTTACCTGTTGACAGATGACTGAATCTGAACCAATCGCGCCAATGCTATCAGGCAAGAGGTGGCTAAAACACCTGTTACCGATTATCTCCAAATTCTCAATATTCGGCGGATTGATCACGTTATCAATCATGCCATCGATCAATGACGCATCGCCGCCAAACAAGAATATGAGCGCGCAGGATAATCTACCCTACCTCGCGCTGGCGTGGCTGTTCTTCAATTTGTCGCTTGCTGCTCCCAGCATTGGGCAGACGGTACTTACATTTCAGGCAACGGCAGTGCATGTTGCATTTGGCGGACAAGTCACAGATAACATTGACTGTGTAAGAAGGGCCGATGGTACAGGTCGAGTCATCGGACATTTTACAGGTATCCGTTGATTTTGATCTCACAGTTTCGGGCACCTGTTGCGTTCTTCTTTCTCGTACTGATTATTTTTGCAATGAGCCAGTTGATGGGTGGCTATCTCTAGTACAGGTTTAGCGCTAATTGTTTGGGTGAGCGCTTAGATTTTGCATGTATCCGGGGCGGATGAACGATTCTGAATATCCGATTAAGTCAGGATTCTAGTAGTGCAAGACGAGCTTTGGGCATTGTTTGAGTGCTTAGGTGCGGCTGAAGATGACTTAACTGCATCCATGTAGCAGCATAACAATTGAGCAACCTCTATGCATGGTAATACTCGGATGCCGACCTCGCCAGTCCTGTAGACTTGGTTAACATGAGGACGTACCGGACAAAATGTCCGGTAATGGATGGGACAAGGCCAAGTGCAGGCATAGCGCCTGTTATGAGAGGGTATGATGTGAAGGTGAAGGGCACACCACAAAAGTAGATGCAAGATGGCGTCGTTGATTCACTGAAGCGATCGTATTGGTATAAAGGTATTGCAATGTCGCCAGAATGCTACACAAACACTACGTGTTCATTGACTGGCCGGACTTTCGGCCCATGACGACCCATCGCTTGGTGGGCTCGCCATGCCTAAACCGTAGCCCTGGCTTGTGTCAAAGGTTGCATCGTGCTCCATGGGTATTGCAAACATGTTATCCCAGCCCTGGGCCATCATGAGGTCAGGAAACGCAATAGCAGGTGTTGGACTATATTGCTGGTATGAGCTCAATGGCGCCATGCCTACATCGACCATCGGTTGTGGATGCATAGGCGGTTGCACAGGCGGCTGACCCGAATTTTGGGGCAATGAATAGTCCGGGTAGTTGATGGACGCAGTGTAGCCCTGTGGTTGTTGGTGCGAGAAGGTGGTCGAGACTGGAACCTCAGATGATGTAGTTGAGGGAGGTGGAGACGGTTGAGATTGGGATTGGGACGATGACCTTTGCTGGTAGGCTGCTTGCGGAGGGCTGGCCGTGCCAGTAGCCCGTATCATCTTCTCATACCAGTTCTGTATCTTACGAGTGCGTTGCTCGTAATAGTAGAAGATGTCCCTCTGTTTATTGCCGTCGCCGGCTCGTCCGACTAACGCTCCGATGCGCAAAGCCAAGTGTCGGAAAACATGATCAATATTGAGTCGATGTCGCAACTCGCGAGTCTGGGCTTCGACGTGTGGATTCCTGCTGACAATGGCAAACTTGGCAGCAAGTGTAACACCAAAAGATAACTGAATCCACTCAATATTGGTAAGAGCCATCTCTGACTTCGGAGGTAGCCACAAGTACAGGTCGAGGAAGGACTTGGCGCCTTCCAACCCCTCACACAATATGTTCAAGTGTAAGTACGGAGATTGCTGCAGGTTGCGTTCAAAGAATGCGACCTGATAGAGAAACAGTTTTGCGGTGTGAAACTGCATGAAGAGTAGGTCTAGAGCACCCGTTAGTTAAGATCTGACGACCTCATTCGGGACACGTACGACTGTCACTGACGTCCGAGCACAGATATACTCTAAACGCCTCAAGCTCTGCCCGCACACGGAGGTATGATGAATGTGCATCAGCCTCTGAGTGGTGCGCTACTTTTGCGATCTGATCGATGTTCTCGAGTATTTGCTGCAGACGTACGACATGGTATAGGTCTTTGTCTGTCCTATACTCGGCCTTCTGCTGCAGGAGTAGACATCCTTCCTCGATGAACGGTGTGCATGCAAACGTGTTCATTTTATCTAGCAGTTTCGCAATGCTGCAAATGGTCAGCTCCTGCCCACTCTCTCTGCCAGATTTCGACGCACGTGGAAGCGATGTAGAAGATGCCCGCCGCTGCTCGCTGTGCGGCTGAGTCCGAATTGGCTTCGCCTTTGTACTGGTCCCTTGCGATTGGGTCTCGTTTGCTGCCTTCGTTCGGCTTCTGGTGTATGGGCTTGCGATCAAGACGTAAGTCGACAGCTATCGATATAGCAAGCTGGAGGTATTGCGAGTAATTCTTCGATCGTCCGTGGAATTGGTTCCTGTTGAGGATCAGTCGAGCTCCAGGAGTCTGCACAGGACCAGATACCAAGCCAGAGCAATCAAGAGACCTTGGAGGTATTGCAGATCCAAGCACTCATCACCGCCGTATAGCACTTTGTCGCTGACCAGATACTTGAACCGATGATACAGCTTGTCCTGCGTCTGGAGGTCGTGATAGCAGGCCACCGAGATTATAGCCAGGAACAAGAACGGCTTCGCATGTCGAATGTCGCCGGCAGTTGTATGTGGAGGTATTATGACGAACGGAAAGTGTGGCATCATGTCGGTCTTGTACATTGCCACGAGCGTCTCCGCCCGTTCGATAGACACGACATCATCATCGATGATATCACCCTCGCCGGCAACAGGTGGCGAACTCTGACGGGCAGCAGTCGCGGAGCCTTCAGGGAGAGGTTGCTGTACGATGGGCCCCTTCTGTTGGAGTCGCAGCAGATCCTTGACCTGCTGTTCGAGAGCTTGAATTCGAGAGTCGCGCTTGGCCGAGTTGTCACGTCGCCGGGCAGGCCGAAATATGCATGGCTTACCCAGGCGGGCACACCGGTCGCAGATGTCCTGGCGCTGAGTACGGTCGCATCGGATCTTCAGTGAGAAGCAGTTCTGGCACGTTTTTGAGATGAGTACGGCGGCAGCTCCGGCGCTGGAGGAGTCGGCTCCAGGCGGGGCTAACGACATGATGTCTCCGGGCGCACAAAAGCAGCACTCAGCTTTTTCACGACGCCCACAATGAGTTCGAGCATGAAATCATCACAGCCTGCGACCTCGGCTCCTGCAGGTAGAAGTGTGCGACAGCATGGAAGGATGTTCGGCCGCAGTTGAAGCGCGGTATCTGCCAAGCCGTGACGACCAGCTTCTCTGATTGGCCCTAGGCTGTGACTTTTGAGCTGCTGTGCAGGAGTGCCGGGTCGATGGCTCTTCTGAGCGGGGCAGATACGTCTCCAACGATATGGGAGGGTGTGGGCGATTGATTGAGGCATTGAAGTTTGCCAAATTCAAGTTCGGTGTTGATGCTCGGGTACATAATCAAGCCGGCAACCTGCGAACTTGCTTCTAAGCATTAACGTTAAGCTCTCAATCCTTGAGGTTGCGCGACGTGATCGCGCCGCGCGGAACGCAGTTGTGAGACCCACATTCGCATATTGTATGTCAGGATATTAGGCGTCCCGGCTGACCCGTTATAATATAGTGTGATGCCTCAAAGATCGAAGAAGGGATGCTCAGCAATGCCATCTGCACAATATTTAGGGCAAGTCCCTTACTTTATTAGGCTGATGCGCGCCAAGTTAAGGCTGAACTTGTGGCGTTTGAGGCTGACCCCTAGCCCGTTGAAGATGGCGTCTGCGTTTTGAGGGGGTTGGACATATTCAATGCGTTTTGGTTGAAGCCTTAGCTTTATTACAAGTTTACTCTGCTGCGACTGCCATATCTGCTTGCCTCGTCGCTCCTTCCTCGACATTCGGGGGTGAGGGGTCGGTCCGACTCTCGTAGACCCTCCTGCCCTCAAACCATGTCTCCCTGACTTTCGCATTCAGCAGCTCCTCACCCTTCCATTCTGTGTCAATGACGGTGAAGTCGGCCATCTTGCCAACCTCCAAGCTGCCTACTCTCTCCTCAGCGAAGCAAGACCAGGCTGCCCCACTGGTTGCTGCACTGACGGCCTGCGCCAGCTCTAGTCTGAAGTTTCCGTTCACGGGTACATCACCCGCGTCAGGCTGCCTGGCTGATTTACGTGTCGTCGCAACATACAAATTCGGCAGAGGTGCGTACGGAGCAGTAGGTGAGTCCGTACCAACAGCTAGCACTGCACCGTGGTCTGCAAACTCGGAGTATGCAAACGCACGCTTCACCCGCTCCGGTCCAAGCAGCTTAGGCCATGCACGAAGGATTGCAGGATCCGAATGCACGGGTTGAATGCTTGCTGTTATACCTAACTGACCGAGTCTTCTTGCATCCTCAGGGGCTGTGAGCTCGAGGTGCTCGATACGATGACGCTGTCCTGGTTGGCCATGCTTCTCCAGAACATTGACAGCGTTGGTCACAGCCTGATCACCGATGGCATGCAGTGCACATTGTAGACCAGCGTCAGCTGCCTTCTTCACCACCGGGCCGAGCATCTCTGGCGTCCAAATCGGTCCTTCGAAGTGGCCGTTATTGGTATACGGCTTGGCCAGGGCTGCAGTACAAGCATCAATCACGCCATCACAGATAACCTTGATACCGACAATACGGAGATCAGGGCTTGTACTGTTGTTGAATTGCCGATTCAGTTCAATCGTACGCTCGACCTGCCGCAAGCGGTCCTCTTCCCCATCGCCAGGCAGGATGCACCAATGAGCCGCAATACGAAGAGGCAAGGAGCCACCCTTGCTTTTCCTCAGCTCGAGAACAGCCTCCCAAGCATTCTCATCCATTGCCATGTCAATGCAACTGGTAGTTCCTACGGCATGGTATGCGTCGATCGCTGCTTGCAACGCGGCTGTCTTGTCTTCCATTGGTAGGACCTCCGCAAGATACGGCCATACTATCAGCAATACGCACGCCTCAGCCAGCAAGCCCGAAGCCTTGCCGTTCGCGTCTCGCTCTATAATGCCTCCGGCTGGGGTCTCCATATCCTGTACGCCCATCTCTTTCAAAGCAGCACTGTTGCACCACACGGAGTGGATATCCTTCGAGTCGATGTAGATAGGCCGCGGGTCCAGATCATCGAGCAGGCTTGCCTTCGCCTCACCATTGGTCATACTATGCATCCAACCCATGCACAAGATCCTCTCCTTGTGTGGGTTCTCTTTTGCATACTTCGAGATCCTTGACCGGATCTCCTCCAGATCCTTGGATCCATCCAGATTGACCTTGTGAAGCGATTGTCCCAGCATCAGGAGATGCATGTGTGCATCGATGAAACTCGGCAGAATATGCCGACCTTGGAGATCCATGAGTTCGACACCACTTTCTTGATTGAAGAACTTGATCTCCGGAGCATCGTCAGATCCAATGAAAGCAATCTTGCCGTCCCGTACGACCATGGTCGAGTGCCATTGTGCGTCAGCAGTGAAAAGGCCATCATGGAAGAGGCGACCATTGGTGAAAATCTGTGTCTTGCTCTGGGCGCTCATTGTTGCGGTGTTCGAGTCGCACTGTGGAGTGAGGGGGTGTCATATCAGATCAAGACTTATCTAATACCGGTATCGGAGATCCAAAGTGCGGCCGACCGATGGTGTGCGCCGTTAGCCGCGAATCCACGCCCTGCGCCCCGCGCTCACATCTTGGCCACAGCAATTCCTTCTGCGGAGTTAGGGTACTTGTTGTGGATGCTGTGATTGCAAATTTCGATGCTACTGAGACGGAAACAAGACAAGATGAGATTACCCCACTGTAGCCTCCGGTGTACGCCGGTGAAATGAAGCTTAGCCAATCATGCGGCTTCGCGCTTATCGCTTATGACCCGCATGGTACTGACTCTTAATTATAGAGCCAGTCGTGTCATCGCTGTTGTCAAACTTGTGACCTCCTTTTGAGCTCCCTACTACAGTCATCAAACATGGCAGCAACACTTGTCGACCCAGCACCTACTCGGGACTCTACAACGTTCAAGGAGGCTCGTGAGGGTGCGGAAGCATATCTACAGGCGCGGCTTGCGGCAAAAGCTCCAGTCACAGATGAGGAGTTTCAAGTACCTGTCATTGACATTTCATCGTCCTTCTCTGGCTCGATTCTCGAACGGCAAAGAGTCGCAGCCCAAATCCAGAAGGCCTGCACAACATCCGGCTTCTTTTACATCACGAACCATGGCGTCTCTAAGGCAGCCCGCAATGGTATCTTGCACCAGGCTGAGCGCTTTGCACACCAATTGAGTCCAGAGCAGAAAGAGAAGTTACACACCAAGCACAGTAAACTGGGACTTGGATGGGAGCCAAGCGAGTACACGTCCCTGGCTGGCGATCTGGAGACCAAAGAAGGATTCAACTTCGCCTACGAAGCAGCCATGGATAGGACAGGTGGCGATGGCAAGTACACCAACCTGGATGGTACAACCAGGAATGGTAATCTCTGGCCGAAAGAAGAGGACCTGCCTGGCTTCTACGATGCTGTGAAGGAGTACTATGGCGGAGTAGGTCCAACAGTACCCATTCTCTAATTGATGAATTAATTGAAGACAGGTTCTTGACCTTGCGCGGCACCTATTTCGCCTCTTTGCGTTGTCTCTTGGCCTCGAAGAGACTTACTTCGACCCCATGACTACACACCCAGGCGGCATAGCTCGCTTACTTTACTATCCACCACCCCAAACACCACTGCCAGCGACCCTTAAATCCTCATCCGAGGAAGCCATTGGGCTCGGCGCACATACAGATTACGAGTGCTTCACCCTGCTGCTCTCCTCCTCAGTTCCGGGTCTCGAGATCCTCAAACCATCTGGGCACTGGCATATTGCTACTCCGCCGCCAGACTCCTTTATCGTCAATGTTGCGGACTTTTTGATGCGCTGGACTAATGGGCTGTACAAGAGCACCGTGCACAGGGTAGTGAACAGGGGTACCGAGGCTAGGTACAGCGTGCCATTCTTTTTCAGCGTGAACTATGATACCTCGGTCGAGACTCTACCGACTTGTCTTGCTGAGGGAGAGGAGAGTCCGTGGAAGCCGATTAAAGCTGGAGAGTATATTCTGGAGAGACTGAATGCTACAACGAAGGACGGGGCGGGGTTCTTTGGGAATGAGAACTTTGTCGATGGTAACGAGCCTAATTTGAACGCCTACTAGACGACTCATCAATCTAGGAGAAGATTATTGCTTCAACAAATTTGCTGTTCAGGCTTCCTTCCATTTCTCAAATCCGATTACGGCAAGGCGCGCTATAGTAGCGGCGTCGGCGTTAAGTCCCCGCAACTCAGATTTATCGGTCTTATTATACCAACTAATTCTCCAACTTCTCATTACAGATCTTGAAGTAGCATACTCGCGCGCTCAATATCAAAATCACCGATACATCTGCCCTTTGCATGTTCGTACAAGGGACGCAAAGCGAGATGACATCGGCTGGAGAGGTAGCGACCTGCTCTCGTTGTCGCCAAACGAAGCGGAGATTTGACAAGGCTAAACCAAGCTGTAGGCACTATGAGCGTGGAGGTATTGTTTGTACCCCCGGTGAAGACCAACAAGCCGAACGAGACCAGTCACAAGGAGTTTATGGTGGGTCTGACCTTGGGTACCCGAAACGCAACCGACCATGCATCTCGTGTGATTGATGTCATCATCTTAAGATCGAATGTGATCAGAGGGAACCCTGTCTACGTTGCTCCCGATCCGGGCTACAATGCTCGTACACGCACCGGCCCAAGCCGCCACATAACAAGCCGCCACAACGTCCACAGCAATCCAAGTCAGCTTCAGAAGAGTCGTAGAATCAGGAGATCCCTTTTTTGCTGATGGAAGACGATCATGAGTTTGTGGTCGCGACTTGGTTCCTTCGAAAGCAAGGATCGACTCATCACAGAGCCATACCATGCTCTACCTACTAGTGTCTTATAATGCCACTTTCGGGAGCAATCTCACGCTTTTGAAGTACTTCTATCGGTCATCTTCTGTCTCGCCGCATACACACTTGCTGACTCAACCATACATGTTAGAATTCTTGACTACTGCCTTCATCACCTGTATGATGTTGCTGTCTTCGAGCGGGTCTTTTTCGTCCTAGATGAATTTTGGGGACACTGGACTCAGTGAATGCAGACAGCAACGCTGGACGCTCTTATACGCTGCATGGACATTCTTGCCAGCGATAACAGGAAAGTTCTATGCTTCACCACTGGGTTCAAACAATTGCAAACGGTGTTCGCGCTCACTCTGAAGAATTATCGGCCTGGAGCTGTGCCAGACATATGTCAGTAAAGGGTTAAGACGCACTGAGTGTCAAAATTCATACGTGCAGCAAGCGACTGTGTGTAAGTATGGCGGCCAGTCATATACATCTCACTCCAACAAAGTTTGGGGGGCGGACGGACGCGGTCGCGGCATCTGTGACAGGAACAGTTACAAAAGCTCGCTTCGGCATATCCAGCCCGCTACCACCTTCCAAAAGACATTCGGACTACCGAAAATGCGAATGGTCGATCGAGAATGCAGCTGTGAAGCACGGAGTCGAATGCCGCGTTTGCGCTTGTTCGTGGCGTCGCCCTGTCTACGTTTCAAATCGCGACCAACGTCATGGCCGGCGCACATTATAACATGCCTATCGCGCTGATTGAGGAGATGTTTAATCTCGCATTATATCTTCGCATCCATATCCCTAGCAAGACCGCGTCTCTGCCAACAACACTAGGCAGATGTCACACCAACAGCACCCAACTTACTATTGAATCGACGCAAAGCATACGACATGTTGACCAACCGCCGCTCAACCATGCCTGTAAAGCATAGTCGTAGGCCTAGCTGGTATGCAGGCTCCAAAAAGACCAACTCCGCTCTCCCTACATACTCCATCGACAACACACCCAAGAGCCTCACCCCCGCAATCCTCACATGCACAACATCAAGTCTGCCTGGCTACACAATAACGCGCCTGGTTGGCGCTATCCATGGAACAGCATCTTTCACCCACAAAATTCCTTCGTCCTTCATCAAGTCGCTTTCGAGCAGCATCACCGGCTCTTGTGGTGAACCAAAGCCATTGACGCAGATTTTATACCAAGCTCGAGACCAGGCGATTGAGAGGCTGACAGCAGACGCGATCGAGAAGGGCGCGAACGCTGCTGTCGGTCTGCAGATAAGAGAGACTGAGGTGATGGGGTGTGTCGTAGTCAGTGTGAGTGCGACAGCATGTCTGGTCGAGAAAGAGAGGGACGGCGTGAAGAGGGACAGCGCGCAAGAATCTCCCTTCGGGTGAGTCCATTGGTGTTGGGAGAGAGTGGAAGAGCAGGTGGAAAGCCCAGAAGCACTATGCGGCGATGAAAGGAGCCAGAAATCGGCATTAGGATCACGCTTCAATCATTCAACGGCTGCTGGACAGCCGTTCAGACTTCAAGTCATGTATACAGCAAGTTAATTCATATCTTTGCGCACTTCCAAGGCAGCCGATGATTCGACAGTCGAAGATTCTCCATCGGCAAATAAGTCTCACGGTTGGATGCGTTTATTGAAACAAGCGACGGGCTCCAGAAGCCTTGTTGAGCCGTCAACGAACAGCTTGAAATAGCAAAGGAAAGATCTGCGAAAGATCTGAAGACGACGAGGATTGTGTAGAGCACCATGGGGGCCGGAAGAATTGCAAGGGCAAGTTCATCAGGAGCGCCTCCTCCGTTCCCGAACAGGCAAGAACCAACCGGTGCCACGCGGAACAGAACAACAAACACACATCTTCAACCATCCACCCCGAAATAAGCCTTACCTCTTTAAGTCACGGAACGGTGAAATGACACTCAGGTACAGCCGAACGCATATTATATCTCGCCAAAGCCTAACGTACATCACGGCTCCAGCATGGTCTTGCCGTTAGTGCTCGCCGCTCGCCCGGTTGAAGACGAGTATAAGAACGAAGTGTCGAGCCTGTGGCGCTACACTGCAGCAGAGCTATCATCACTATGTTCTTCAAATCCTTCGGTCTGCTGCTCACAGCAGCGCATACTGCACACTCCCTCAGTTCCAACCTGACTCAAGTTTTCGACTTTGGGCCCAATCCACGGAATGTTACCGGCTACATCTACGTGCCGGCCAATCTTCCCAAGAACGCACCAATCCTCGTTGCACCTCATTGGTGCCACGGTACTGCTCAAGATGTCTTCAACTACCGCTCTTGGGCATCTGCAGGTGATCAATACGGCTTCATCTCGATCTACCCGGACACTCCTAGTGCCACGGACCAATGCTGGGATGTTTCAAGCAAGCAATCACTTACGCACAACGGTGGCGGTGATGCACTGGGCATTGTGTCGCTGGTCAAGTATGTCATCAAGAAGTACGACGCCGACGCCTCTCGAGTCTTCGTCACAGGCACAAGTTCCGGTGCCATGATGACAAATGTGCTGCTCGGCAGCTATCCGGATTTGTTTGCTGCAGGCAGTGCATGGGCGGGTGTCGCATTCGGATGCTTCGCGGGTGATGGCTACGGTGTGTGGAGCGATGCGTGTGCGACAGGCAAGATCATCAAGACTGGACCAGAGTGGGCGAAGATTGTCAAGAATGCGTACCCAGGGTACAACGGATTCAGGCCGAAGCTGCAGGTCTTACACGGATTGAACGATACAATCCTGTATCCTCAGAATTTGCAGGAAGAGATCAAGGAGTGGACAAGTGTGTTTGGCATCAGTGACAAGCCTAAAGAGGTCACTCCCAACACCCCGCTGCCAGGCTGGACGAAGTACACATATGGCAAGACTGGGAAATTTGAGGCATATAGTGCTGCGGGAGTCGACCACAACATCCCTAACCAGGATGACTTGGTGCTCAACTACTTCGACCTCAAGTGCAGAGGCAAAAAGTGCTACTCCAGGCGGAGTGGCTAAACACTGACAACTGGTTCGTTATTTTGCTTTGAATAGAACGCAACCATAAGATATGGCGATCCTCAATGGTGATGATGTCCCTCGTGATCATGATCGTCTTCTTCCACCGATGCCCACTCAGCCCAGTAACCATCATCCCACAACTCCTGCAGCTTCTCTTGCTTGACCTCCGCATCGGTCTTCCCATCAAACATGACCTTCTCCCACTTCCTCATCTCCGCCCTGCTCAGAAGACACGCGTCGAGCATCTTCGTCAAGCCCTCGACGTCCAAGCCCTCACCAATAAAGACTAGCTCCTGTCTTCGATCGCCCCACTCGCCTTCGAAGTCCTTTCGAATAGCGGCCACAGTTTCGGCATCCGCATTCCAGTCTTCCTCAGGCATGCAGCAGAACCACGCCATCTCAGAGCCGAGGGTGAGCATGGCACCGGCGGTCGACCAAGAGCCCATCTGGAAGGGGCGGGTCGCGAGCCAGAAGATGCCCTTGCTGCGGTGCAGACCGGCGAAGTAAGGTGAAGCTTTCTTGCTTGCAAGGATCTCTTTGTCGGACATGGGAGGCTTGTCCTCGCCGCCGTCGGTTATCTTGTCGGAGTCGGACCCTGCCGAGGCCGTGTCCTCGTCGGATGCGGAGCCGGCGCTGCTTGCATTATTATCATCATCCTCACCCTCGTCTTCATCTTCGTCTTCCTCCTCGTCGTCTTCAGGCTCTTCTTGAAGCAGGATGAACTTTCCCTCGATAAGGCGGTAGAGTTTGAGAGGATCGAAGGGGCGACGAGCGCGGTAGACAAAACTACCAATGCCGTACTCGAGGGTCTCTGGCTTGGGCGCTACGCGTTTTCTGCCCTGGACATCCATGACGGTCATCTCGTGCAGACTCCTCAGCCAACCCGGGCTGGCGACTGCTTCGGCGAAGTTGAAGACACCCGTATTTAGCATCTCTTTGACATCGACCTTGGAGAACTTCGACTCGATGATCTTTGCTGTGGGGTTCAGTGTCTTGACATATGCTCTGACTCTGCCTAGTGTCGACTTGTCGACAGCATCAATCTTGTTGATGATGATCACGTTGGCGAATTCGATTTGGTCGGCGAAGAGGTCGGAGATGGTGCGTTGGTCTTCGTCTGGTACTTCTTCGCGGCCGAAGCGGTCTTGGAGGAATTCAGCGGTATCGAACTCGGAGAAGAAACGGAAGGCATCGACGACTGTGACCATGGTGTCGACGCTGGCAATTGTCTTTAGACCACCAAGCTTCGCTCTGAGAAAGACGTGAGCTTTCGATTCCAGAGGTCATCTCAATTAGAGAAACTTACACTTTGGCAAAGATCTCCTTCTCCTCAGTCTCCATCCCCTCGGCATCAATCATAGCCTCAGTGAGTTCCGTAGTGAATGTCTCCGCCACTTGCTGGGGCTCGCTGATACCAGAGCTCTCGATAACGACGTGATCAAATCCAGCGTCACTCCAGGCTAGCCTTGCCAATTCAGTGAGCAAATCAGATCGAAGCGTGCAGCAGATGCACCCGTTCTGCATTTGTATAACCTTCTCCTTGATACGGATCTCCCCATCGTCTTTCTTGCTTCTTGATTCCGTCGATCGTGTTACGAGATTGGCATCGACATTGACGGCTGCCATATCGTTCACTATCACGGCGATGCGCAAACCATGGTCCGGTGACTGGAGGATGTGACGAAGAAGGGTTGTTTTCCCACTGCCCTGCTAGGTGTTAGATCATGAGAAAGGTTGACGCAAACGCTGCTTGCCAGAAACCCTGAGAGGACTGTCACAGGCAGTGGCCCGACCCTTGCTCTCTTATCTTGAGCTTTTGGCTTAGAGCCACCAGTCTTTCTTCGCTTTGAGGGTGCCATTGTGGTTTTTGGAAGTAGGTTTGTCACCAGAAAATGTCAGTGAGATGTTCCAGAAGCCTTTCATGCAAATTATAGCACCTTGTTGTCATTTATAGTTTCCAGCTCGCCGTTGTGCGCCCGTCCAATTGAGCACCTCGATGGCTAGGTCGCATCATCACGAAACAATGGCACATCATTGGCCGAGTGCTCATTCAACTCAGTCAAAAGGGTCAACAGAATACTCTTAAATGCGCTAGATGGATAGATGGAGTAAAAGAGGATAAGAAGAGTCCTTGCGGACGAATCCAATGTGGGGTTGGCATGGGCCAGCTAGCGGGCAAGCGTATACAGAACTTTGCTTTGACGACACAGAAGAAGCGACCATGGGTAGAAGGTAATGGATGTGAAAACAACGCCGCAAATTTTTTTTAGGTGTTCAAGCTGAATTGATGGCGGGTTTCAATCGAGGATTGAGCTTCGAGGAAGTCGTGACAGTGACGAGGGGCGGAGTTTTAACACAATAACCTGTCCAGTCTGATTATAAGAGATAATTGACTTGCATCTGAGCTTACATATCTCGAGCTAATTCTGCAAATTGTCAGAGTTGTGGGCTTGCACCAGACGCCCATATACACTTGTGGTCATGGGAAGATCGCTGGTCTGCGACTAAGGCTGTCGTAAGAATCATTGTGCGACGTTCGAGATCAAGCCATTTTAATGATGGTATTCCTCGTCCTGTGTCGAAAAGTAATGTTGATGAACCCTCGGCGGAAGATTGACGTTTGATGATCGACGGACAGAACAAGTCGCGGTGGAAAGAAGAGCGTCGCACTTGCTAGCGCCGGTGACGTCACCCACTCAATTATTCTTTGGGGTCTTTGAACATTCCAATTTTTGCCTATCAACGTGGGTTCTCCCTTCCCCTGCAGATCTCGACTGCTCTGAGTATCGTTTTTTGTTTCCTTCTTGTTTGATTGCCTGCAAATCAAACCCATGACAAGAGCTGCCATTGTTTCTGGGTCTCCTCGCTTTCCGTTGGCCGTGTCCCCTGCTCTACTGGCTTCTTGGCCAGGTCACCACTCGCTATTCCCCTGCTCTGGTTGCAGGATATCGACTGGACTCGCCCCCTGCCCCTCACCGCCAGCAATCTGGAGTGGGCCCCAGATCGCTAAATTGATCCATGCGATCACCGACGATCTACGCAAGGCCGCGTGCATCTCTGGGCAAGCCAAGCAGACAAGTCGGCGCACATTTACAACTCCAAACATAGCGCCTCCTTTGTGGGCTCTGATAACACAAATAACATCCGGCATTTTGATGTTTCTGACCTGTTTCTGAATAGTTTGAGGCTCCGAGCCATATTCAGCCTCATGATGGAATGATAAGTAAGCCCTACTAAGGTTTCGATTCAGCCTGGCCCTCAAGTTTGTTTTCGTCCCATGCACGCCCAGCACTCGGCCATTCTCAAAACGTCATCCGAGGCGAACCATCGACGGGTCGTGGGTATACCCGGTCGATGTCTCTTGAGGATGCTTGGTGTTGTCGTGGTTGCCTCTAGGCGGTACCAGATAATTGGTCGAGGAAGGGTCACAGCATTGATTGTGGGTTTGCGGACCGTGGGACGCCAGACGTCACACGCAGCTCGAGGCTGGTATATATTGATCAACGGATCTGCTCAACAGAGTCATCTTCAACTTCGCAAGTCGCTCAATCTACTACATCAGGCACTGCATCCCCATTCTCCCTTACGACAATATCAAAAACATCACTCTCACCATCGACCACCACAGAAGATTAATATGCGCTTTGCAATCATCATTGCGTCAGTCATCGCAGGACTTGCCACGGCACTGCCAGACCCAACACCTCAAGGGTACACCGGGCCCTGCTCCAAAGATAATTGCGGCGTCAATGGCCTCCAGTGTCGAAGCTTGTGTGTCCCATGGCCTTCCACAGATCCTGACTTGAGGAAAGGCTGCACATGTAGCTCTGGCTGAGCAGTAGATTAAACGGTGAGTAGGCATACCTTTTTCTTAGTTTGTACAGTGGCTGATACCTTAAAAGCCAACGTGGGCATCGAATTTAGCGTCAATCAGCATCTATAATAGAGTCAAATAACGGGTATTATAAATTATTGAACGCAAACAGCACAGGTCTGCTCATGAACACCCAATCGTCGTTACGCTCACTCCCATTGTCCCCATCTAACTTATCATAGTCTACTGAACTTACAGTGTGCCTGATATGCAGTCTGTCGATAAGAGTTCCATGGAGCTTCAGCGATGGTTGTGCTTTAGAGGTGGCTTTGCTCCTACCTCGTTACGCTTAGTGCGATCTGTGTCCAATTCAACCGCCGCGGCCTTTGCGGCATCCCTTTTCCTTCTTCGCTCCTATTTACAAGTATCCTTACGACACCGACACGGGTTCTCATCATTGAACCATGTTTTGTTATAGAACAAGGTGATCTGATCACCGGGCTCTGAATCCTCTGTTGCCACTATGACAACGATGCGATGATGCATTCCGTAACGCATCTGCACGGCTTTGGTATTGGGTTCGCATGAATGGTTCGTGGGACGGAAGACAGGCCCTCTCCTGGTTGCGTGAAGCCGACATGTGAGCTGCGGTAATGGAATGTCAGGAACACGTGGGCCAGCATTGATCGCCATGTTGTAGCTAGCCAGGTCGTCGTTTTAGTCGCCAAAGAAAGGAGCGATCAGACCTGTGTACTCATCGAAATGCGTACCTTCTGGGATAGACTTCCTCGCATACAAAACCGAAGCCACTCTGGCGGCTGTTCCAAATGCAGATGTTGTTGTGCCAGAAGCCGAGGGCTCGACTCATCCACCCAGACAATGCATGGTCAAGTCCTGTCTTGCCGGGCGTGTCAGGGTCGTCACACTCGGCGCAGGACTCGCATATACTCCTGCATCCGATCAAGTCGTTCACCATACGGTGCGGCCAATCGCTCCTGCTCGAATCTTTTGGCAACTTAGGACCGTCTTGCCACGCCTGTTCTTATGTGTCGTTGTGCAACAGGAGCGTACTGTAAAACGTTTTTCCATCAATGATTTGGGGTAGTTATCTGGCTTGTGAAATACCGTGCTTTTGATACTCAACAAATCTATCCTGAGTATACTCTGGGTAGTATTCTTCCATCTCGCGCAGTATGTCGAAGATAGCTTTGCTCTGAGTCACCATTGTGCCAATTGATGGCTGCCCGGATGCGTGGTATGCGTCGTGATGATCAGATGTGTTGGACTCAGTTCAGTGTAAGCGGGCGATAGTTGGATTATAAGATCGTGCAAAAATAGAGGTCATCCCGTGAGCTCTTCTCCACGGTTACCTGTAATAGACTGTGATGTAGGCCCTTCATGCTCTTCGTCGCTGAGCTTTGTTCGATTGTTCGTCTCAAGGGCACTGTGCAAGACAGCGCTTCAGACATTGCAGCGCGCGAAGCAGAGTTGTATCCCGTTGTTATTGATCTCTTCGCCTCGCGTCGTAGAGTAAATGGCAGGCGCGTAGCCTTATCGATAGCTACCTACCGGTAGCGTAACCGAGGCGCTTCCAGGCATCACCATCGTCAACCATCACTCCAACCCCGCAAACCCTCAAATACTCATAGATCCAACATGGCAAATGACAACAACGAAGACCCTCAACGAAAACCGGGTCGCCCCGAAGACAACCCCTTCATCGCCTTTCGCCGTTACGCCGACTCGCAAGTGTCATCGCTGCTGAACACCATCTTCACGCTTCCCGCCCAAATCGCCAACTACAATAACGCGCACCATGCGCGAGAACAATGTTTGTTTGGGAAAGCAGATCCCAAGAAATGCGAGGAGTTGCAAGCTCTAGAGTCGCATAGCGAGAAGCTTCGTCGTGAAGGGACAGAATCGTACCGTGCTGGTGACGTGCATGCGGTTCTCATGAAGGGCGAACAGCTCATGGTGTTGGAACAGCAGGCTGGCGAATTGAGGAGGGCTATTTTGAACGATGCAGAGGATTCGAGGCGTAATTCACACCAACAGAAGCAGCTGGTGGAGAAAGTAGGCAACAAGAGAGGGCAAGAGTGGTCAGATAGCTGGGACTGGCCAGAGCCGACTTGTGAAGACGATGTCGATGACAATGGGTTTGCCAGATGGCTCGAGAGTCGTGCAAAGAGAGCCGGTGGCGAGCTCGAACGAATGTTTACAAGATTGGAAGAGGACGCAAGCAAGGTGTTCGGCAAGGAAATTGAGGAGCTGCATCGGCACTGGGCCGCCCGCTACGATGACACACATCGGCACGAAGATGCACAAACTCGCAATTGGTCCCGGTCGTGGTCATGGCAGTGGCTACCACCAGGAGATGCACCGAAGCACGGAGATTCGAATGCTACGAGAAACCCATACTCTCCCTCAACACTGGAAGCGGACGAGCGAACTAAACACATGGGCAGCCTGTGGCGCAACGCATTTGAAGATCTTATGCGTACTACGCAAGAGAATCCGCTGTTATCAGATGCGCAGAACTCGGACTTCGATCAGATGGGGTTATGTCCTCTGCGAGAGTACGCGAAAGAGCTTAAGCAGCTGGAAGAAAGCAATAAGAGGGAGTCAACACGAAATATCACACACGACGAACCGAGCTACGAGTACGCCCACGATCATGAGGATCAGCACGATGACCCACCAACGCCAAAGCCTCAGCAGAGTACACTTGCAGGGAATCCATCAGCAGCGCATCCCAATACAGAAACTGAGCTAGACGCTTATGAGCGACTGCTCACGACACAAGCCAACCCTTCGCCGTTGAGCTCTGAGAGTAAGCCGACTGTCCTCTCCACACTGACAACCACGGAACGCATGACTGCAACTGACGGCACCATCACTACCAAGGTTGTCCTGAAGAAGCGATTTGCAGACGGTAGCGAGCAAAGCTCCGAAACGATTCACACTCAGCGGGGCGAAGATGCCCACCAGACTGAGGGCCCATGGAGGGCAATGCAGAGCACACAATCGGCGCTGGATCAAAACCGGAAACCTCAGAAGAAAAGCGGCTGGTTCTGGTCGAACTAAATATGGGGGGCTATCTTTCATGTTGGCGTTGTTGGGTTTTACAGGCGTTGGCAAGCGACATACCCCTCTCAATCGTTCAATCGACACATTTGTTCAGAACAACAACTCCATTCCGTGAAAGGCCGAATAATCACTTTTCAAGCAGTGTTTGTCGCGCAATCACCGCGCATATATAGCTCGCTGTAGCGAAGGGTCTCTATTATGTCGTAGTTCGACTTCCAGTCTCCAAGCATTGATGTCGGGCCCTCTACGAAGCTGACTGTCACTCGAGCACTCCGACTCATCATCTACGATTATCTTCCTAGCAAGATCACCACACCACTCCTCTTTACACTGCGGATCCGATTGAATCTCCCTACTGAGCTACGGTGGATAGCATGCGTCATGTTGGCCATACTGTCAGAGACGACGTCGATGGTCTCCACGCAACCGCCGCCAGGGAGCTCTATGCGCACTCACAGGGGCGGCTGGCGCCCCGGGCTTCATATGGTTCCGCGAAACTCAGGTATTGAGAGCCTTTGGACAAATCTACCACACTTTTCCCATTCATTCGCTCGGCATTCGCACGAAGATCAGCAATGGGGACAGTGGCGTTGACGAAGTCGATCAAGCGCCAACATCTGAACCAGAATTCGATAGCGATACTTGGGATGCAGAGCGATGGCGCAACCGGCACAAGCATGTAAGTGGCCACGCACAGTATGCGATTCTTAAAAAATCGTCAAAGCGGACACGCCATTTAAGCACCACGAAGCCCGATGCTACAGCCAATCCACTAAGCGGCGCAACACCACAATAGTAAGTTCGTCGATTCGACCGCCCACTAGTCGCTCTTGCCATCGGCGGCCAGTCGCTCTTGCTACAAATCACGTACACGAAGTGCAAATGGACTTCTGAAAAGTACACTCAGCTCAGTCCCCCGAAAATGCATGCAGGTTCAGGAGAATCCTGGCTTCGTCGTGTTGCCAAAGGGAAATTGGTATCGTCATATATCTCCCTTCCAGTATTTGTTCGAATGATCAGATCTTCCAACGACCACCAACAGAGCAGCATTATGGTCAGGAATTTGAGCAATACATTGGTACTTACAAGGTGCCGCGAAATGCAACGGACTTCGTCCGCGATGTGGCAGCGTCAGACCAAGCCACAGTCGAGCAGTCCTCGACATCGTCGGAGATGCTGGGGGTGAAAACGGAGTTCGTTAATGACACTCTTACTGAACAGCACATAGCTACACGCCAGCGAGAGGAGGGTACATGCAGATGATTATGGCGCAATTTCGAAGGACAAGCCCCTGATTTGCTTGACCACATAGATATGTACATTCTAACACTTTGCGCGGATGGCGCTCGTGTTCAGCTTTACGGAGTAGCCTTGGTCATTGAACTGAATACTTTCTCCGCAGCCTATACGACGATGACGTCGCATTACCCGATTATCCCATGTGGAGGGCCTTATATATAGTTCAATACTGCCCCTTCGCATGCAATGGACCGATTCGACCAGCTTGCGTCTCCTCACCTACCGATCTGGGTTCCACAATGCCAAATCTCATCTTCTTGCGTCTCAAAGTCTTCCTCTTGTTGGTCGCAGTTGTATTGGCGTCTGAAATCACGTCCTTCACTGACGCCAAATGCACACGCTCATGGCGTGCGCTCAACACCGTCAACGGATACCCGGATGGGCTGTGCAAACCTCTCAACGTGGCACAAGGCCAAAGCTTCCAGGTTCAAGAGCTGGATCGAGGCTGTGCAGGTATGTTTCGAATTATTGCTGAGTGGAGTGGGCCTGATTTGCGCAGTGACTTTGTACGGCGAAAATGAGGGCCCATTAGTGTGCTCGAGTGCGATCAAGATCGTCGGCCACCTCGCTACCTGCTATGACTCGTCATGGGTGTATTACTCGATCGACGGCTGTTTGCCGCCCACCTCTTCGAGCGCAAAAGTGCCTTCGACCAAACCAACGGCAATCGGTCCCCCTGCAACGAAAAGCGCAAGCGCGACGCCGGAGCCAAACGACCACACAGAAGTCATCATTGGATTCTCAGTCGCAGGACTATCATGTGTCATCCTGAGTCTCACCGGAGCGTTGCTCATTGTGCGCCGACGACGAAGAGCCCCTTCTGCAGACGACACGCATGAGCTCTCAGAGGATCAAGCGCGTGCAGAATCAGACGCAGCTGCGGAGAAACAACATCCTAAAGAATTGTGGGGCGATCATGCGGCGGTCGAGATTGGGCGAAATAGTCGGTTCGAAGGGTTGATGCGGGAATCGCGGCCTGTAAGAGGGGTGAATCCTTTGATACAAGTCCATTGTGTCCCATGAACAGACAACGTAGTCAACATGATCGTAGCCAAGTGTTAGTGTATGACGAAGAGATAATCTGTTGAACGGAGTGTCGTTTTCGTGGATCGTCTGTCAATTTGGTACTGCTCAAGGCATTTGGGTCAGCTGACTTCACGCTGCTTTGGTAGCACGCTAACTTACTGAACGGCTATAGAGCCCTTTCCTCCACCCTCACTTCTGCGAACCTGCATTTTTTCTCATTTCGTCAAACTTTTTCGAACACCGTCAACGCCAGGTCTGACCCCAATCTTGCAAACCATAGGATGATGTGGCTAGTATTTGGGCTTAAGCCAGAAGATCGGCAACGTTCATGGGCATCTCATCAATCTGTGTAGAGTAGTACACTGCATGTTGTTAGCGATGCTTTCATCGTTTCAACATATTTGACTTACACTCTATGTCGCGGAGAATGCGGACATCGTCCTGGGTGACGAAGTTGATGGCGACACCCTTGCGTCCAAATCGACCGGAACGGCCGATTCTGTGTATATAGTTCTCACGGTTAGAAGGCAGATCATAGTTGATGACCAAAGACACCTGCTGAACGTCGATACCACGAGCCCAGACATCGGTCGAGATCAGCACACGTGAATTTGCCTGACGGAAATCCTGCATAATACTGTCACGCTCTCTCTGAGGCATGTCTCCGTGCATTGACGAGACTGTGAAGTTGGCCTCACGCATCTTGTCTGTCAGCCAGTCGACCTTTCGGCGTGTGTTGCAGAAGATGACGGCTTGTGTGATGGTGAGTGTGTCGTAAAGATCGCATAGGGTGTCAAACTTCCACTCCTCCTTCTCAATAGCGATGAAGTACTGCTTCAAGCCTTCCAGAGTCAACTCGTCACGCTTGACGAGAATGCGAACGGGATCGGTCATGAACTTGGTGGTCATCTCCAAAACATCGTAAGGGAGTGTGGCAGAGACCACGACGACCTGTGTCGCAGGAGGCAGGTAGCGGTATACGTCGTAGATCTGCTCGCGGAAACCACGGTTGAGGAGCTCGTCGGCCTCATCGAGAACGAGCATCTTAATGTTGCGCGTGCGCAAGTTGCGGCGACGAATCATATCTGCAACACGTCCGGGTGTCCCAGACACAACGTGCTGGCCATAGTCGAGCTTGCGGATATCCTCGCCAACGTTTGTGCCTCCAATACAGGCGTGGCACTGCACGTTCATGTAGTCGCCTAGACCCATGATGACCGATTGGATCTGGGTCGCAAGTTCGCGAGTGGGTGAGAGAACAAGCGCTATCACGCGTGAGTTACAGCTTGCCATACGTATGAATCACCGCGTACCCTGTGTCTCGCGCACTGCTGTGTCGATAACCTGGAGGATCGAGATGGAGAAGGTCGCGGTCTTTCCCGTTCCAGACTGCGCCTGCGCAATGGTGTCGCGACCTTTGCAGACCTGCACAATTGCACGTGACTGCACAGCTGAGGGCGATTCGTATCCGTAGGCGTAAATACCGCGCAGAAGGTTTTCTTTCAGGTGCATGGCCTCAAAGGTAGGGGCCACCGTGACCTCCTTGGAGGTGGAGAATTCCATCTTGTCGTCCGCATTTCGATCGATTCCGTCCGCCATACTGTCGGTCGTGTACGTGTTAATTTGCTTCGGGGTCGGTGGTGAAGTGAGGGTGCAGTAATGATACGCAAGAAAGTTTGGTGGAGCTGCCTGCGGAGACGGCTTCTCGGCGAAACCCTGCTTAGCGTGCTTTTCGACTTTATCTGAGCGCGTCTCCACCTCGAATGCGCCAACATCCACGCCGCTGAAGGTACTTAGCTTACACTTACCTATCTGCTACCATACAGAAGACTCATTTCAGATACAGGCGATCGCAAACATGCTTCTGGACGAACAGCGCCAGATCCACGAGGACCTTGAGCGCCTCGAGGATGCCGTCGCAGAGCGTCTTCTCGAAGACCCTCCACACGTGAGTACTCAGGGTGCGCCCGCTCGTACCTAACTAATCATCCCTAAATAGATTCGCGACCGTCTAGCACGTGATCACGACATTGCGCGATTCCTCGAGCAGCTGGAAACCCAGTCTAGCCGATTACTAGCCATCTACGAAGATGCCGAAGGCAAAAGGGACGAAGAGGTGCGCAACCTCACGCACGGCGACCCCATGGAATCTTTCATGAAGGAGATCAGCAACATCAAAGACTTCCACCGTCGATACCCGAACGAGCCTGTCGAGAATCTTGAAAAGGCCTACAAGAAGCGGTCACCTGAAGACCAAGCTCAGTCGATTGCCGCCATCGATTCCATGTTCACTGGAGAGGAGGGCTTTGGTCGTTTCTTTGATTTGACTACGCTTCACGAACAGTACTTGAACTTGTCTGTTCACCAGCACGCGCGCCGCCTGACGTATCTGCAGTACCTCGATCTGTTCGATGTCTTCACCGGGCAACAGGGCAGCGTTCGCCGCGACCAGAAGAAGTCAGAGCCTTATTTCCAGTACCTAAAGGCCCTGCAGGAGTACCTCGAAAGCTTCATTCGCCGAACAAAGCCCCTGGAGAATCTCGACAAGCTGTTCGCTAGCTTTGACAAGGAATTCCAAGAGCTGTGGGAGAAAGATCAGATTCCAGGCTGGGAAAAAAACGTACCATCATCAGCGCCAGCGAATGGAGACGCACCAGGCGAGGGCATCTGGTGCGCTGCGTGCCAGAAAGGCTTCACAAAAGAGTCGGTTTTTGAGAACCACCTGACTGGCAAGAAGCACAAGAAGGCCGTAGAGGCGAGCAAGAACAACAGCGCTCCGGCTCGAACAAGCGGTGCATCATCAGACATCCAGCGATTCAAGGAGCGAGCCGTGGCTGAGCGAGAGTTCAAGATCAAGAAGCTAGCCGCGGCCATGCAGACCGAACGCGGCGATACAAAGGTCAACGTCGAGCGCAAGCAGGGTATGACGGAGCGCGAGAGGCAACAAGAATTGGAGCAGCTGTATGCGGAACAGCCAGCAGAGGGCATGAAGGACGACGATGACGAATCAGACGGCGAAGACAAGATCTACAACCCTCTCAAGCTGCCCCTTGCTTGGGACGGCAAGCCGATCCCATACTGGCTGTACAAGCTGCATGGTCTGGGCGTTGAGTTTCCCTGCGAGATCTGCGGTAACTTTGTCTACATGGGGCGGCGTGCTTTCGACAAGCACTTCAACGAGCCTCGTCACATCCACGGTCTTAAATGCTTGGGTATCACCAACACAACGCTCTTCCGAGAGATCACAAGCATCCAGGAAGCTGAGACGCTCTGGAAGAAGATCCAGAAGGATAAGAAGAAGGAGAAGACCGCTGCTGAAAACGTGGTCGAGATGGAGGATACCGAGGGCAATGTTATGCCTGAGAAAGTCTACCGTGATTTGGCTGCCGCAGGCATGCTCTGAGCAGGGCGTTCGACGCGCACCCACAAATACCACATCAGCTCGACACAGTGCTCAAGATTACCCATCGAGGCTTCTTGGCCGCTGTCTGTCATACCTTTTGTGTCGAGAAGTCCAATAGCGATGTCACAGATACAGCCACACGATGTACCGTGGAGGTCTCTAGCCTTGTATAAGAAGGGATTAAACACCCTCCTCGTTGGCGTTGAAAAGAATCAGGGGAATGAGCTGCACTTACTTGGATGTCAATGTAAGATATACCCAAAATAAAACATTCATAGCGCTTCAAATTTTGATCATCTGCAGCCAACATACATTGCAAAACCCGAGCAAACTGATGCATCGTCTGTAAGGCCGGAGCGTTGCGAAAGCCCATGCCACGCAGAGCCGCACTACTGGCATCACGCCGGGTTCCGGCCTCAACACCGGGATCTCCGTGAGCATCGAGTCCGGCCGCGGGCGCCGTGGCTGAAGCTCTGATGTAATCAATTTGGCATAATCTAAGGTTCCAAAAGCGTAATCACAATACTATCAATCACTGCGCCAGCCACATTCCACAGCTATCGTCAAATCAAAAGTACCTAAACCAAGCATAAAATATGATGTTGACGTTGGAAAACGGGAATTATTTGGGCCTTCTGAGTACGGTTGATGTGGCAAGGTGTCTCGCATTGTAGTAAGAAGGAAGAACTTAGTTGATGCGATCTAGATAGTCGAAGTATTGGCAAAGATTCCTGGTCACACTCGACGGGCTTATGTAGAGATCGACCACTTCTCACCTCTCGTTCTACCCAGGAGCCCACTTATGTTCCGCTTCTTCTTTTCCTCGCTGCTGTTGACCCTGTCCTTCCTTAAAATGTTCGTGCCTGTCCTCTCAATCTTCCCGTTCAGATGACTATCGATACTTCCTTTCTCCAGGTCACCACTCATGCTCGTAAGTAGAGTATCCGGCAACTCCACTCGTCCGTATGTTGCAGGTTCGAAGTTCTCCGACGAAGGCGGTGCTGCAGGTGTCCATTCGACGGAGATGGCTTCGTCGCGGCTGAGCTTCTGATCGTCGAACCACAGCTCGAAGCGGATATCTGCGGGCCCGATAATGAAGCGGATCTCATACTCGATGCGGAGGTACTGTTTCTTCAGGGACCAGAAGTGTGAGTTTTTGGCGACAAATTTGTTCTCATCAGCAGCTGAGAGGTCAGAAGAGGTCTTACACAGAAGCCGTGTATCTATCGAAACATGTCAGCAGGTACTTTGAAGATTTTTCATGGTGTACTTGCGGTCATTCATCTGCTCTGTTAGCTGAGAGGCTTCCAAATCGCTCGGGATGACGCTCGTGATGACGCTCGTTGGGAACGCTCGTCTAGGATCTCCTGCACTGACATTCTTCAAGAAGCGGTGTACGATTGGGCTGTCGACGCTAACAGGCTCGCCTTTTTTCACGAACCAGGCGATTGCTTGTGTGACATACATTCGTCCCTTGAGAGTATCCTTCACGAGTTTTTTGCCTAGATGGTCTGGGTTACGCTTATCGTAGGCGATCTTGCAAGCCGTGCCATAAGAAGCTCGACAACAGCGCCAGCCAAGTACTGAATGCAAGGTGAGCAGCTTGCGCACACGATCGGCAACGAGACCTTTGCAAACAGCAAGCTGGGGGTCTGGCGCTATGCGAATTGAGAGCGACTTCGCATTCGGGATGGCCGTGTCTCGGTAGTGCTTCCGGAGTTGGGCTTGCACGTATGCGCTGTTACCGAGTCCGCCTGACAGGACAAGATGCGCGACTCGCTCGTTAGAGAATTTCTGCTGTAGTGTCTCGAGTTGAGCGTCGATGAGCTTGAAGAGCTTCGCAATCTGCTTGTCGAACAAACGCTGTAGGTCGTGCCGGTCGAACATAAGTTCTCCATTGCGAACCCGAGCCTTGGGTGAACAATTGTTGTAAGAGTATGGCACTTGTGGAATAGCGATACTAAAGATAGGCGTATCGTCTGGTGCTCCATACTCGCATTTGACGGCCTAAAAGTCTTTGCTCTTTATCATCTCTCAGGCTGCATCCGCTGGGTCTACTGGTAGCGGGTGCTCTCTCGTGAGCGGCTATCAAGCGTTGCGTAACAAGCTGCTCAAACTCGTAGTCGATCGCCGCGCTTCCAATCGTCTCGCCAAAAACGACGTCAAGCTGTTGCAGATTGATGACTTGGTTAACTGTTCCAGTCACGCGGAGAACACTCAAGTCTGTGGTTCCGCCTCCTGCATCGCAGACTAGCAGTATATCGTTCTCATGGAAAATGCCAGGTGCCTCGATTGATACATGCACAGCAACAGCTTCGGCTTCAGTAAGCCCAATGTTGACACTGTGTTGTATTTGGGAGCCGAAGCCCGCCTCGCACACAAGGCGCTTGAAGTTCTCCACTGTCGGTATTGGAGCCCAAGTCGTTGGCACGCTGATGATGAATTCAATCCTTGCGTCTATCTAAGTCACTCCTGCGAGCTCACCACCTAGCTTGAACTTGAGATAGTCTTACATCTTGCGGAGGTAGTCACGGTACCATTGTTCAACGTCCTGCAGGTTCGTGGGCGCGCCTTTAGGATCCTCGAACTGCTTCTGCCGTAGCTTATCTGCATCGAGGCATGTTTTAAACCACTCTTTGTATTCCTTGTCCTCGGATGTAGTCTCTGCGGTGGTCTCTGATAGGAAACCCCATGATGATGGTTCATCGCTACCTATGGGATAGACCACAACTGTAGGCACCTTATTCTCGTTGGCCTGGAAGCGACCTGGCCATCTTCGAACCCAGCGAACAGTCTCACTACCGATAGAAAGATTCGTGTACGATACACCAGTGCCTGTGGAGCTCGAATGTTAGTATGCGCGATGTGAGCTGAGATGGACACGTGCACCTGGTCTTGGCCAAAGGTGGACACTACGGTAGTGCCGAAGACTGCGGACCGTACCTTGCGCCCTCTCACTCTTCTTCCTCGTACCACTTACATGTCATACCCAGGTCGATGCCGATCACCATGTGCGGTTTTGTCACAGCACCCATCTTGTCCAGTCGTTGTCAGTGTGCTGCTAGGCTGTGCTTCGGTGTTCAGCATGCTTCGGCAGGCTGAACATCTTAACAAAGGATGATATGCAGGCGCCTGCGCTTTTTTACAGCCTTGCGGCACAACAATCACTGAAGAACGCCATCGTGGCCCCTAACACCTGGACCCAATCTGACGACGCGTTTTTAAGGAAGCGGGGTGAAGGACGAAGGCTCGGATCATTTTGCATGGGGGCCGTTGTGCGGTACTTTGGTTCGTGTTTGCGCTTCTGTATTGACCGTATGTACAGAAGCACCCTAGTAACTTCGAGCTCCGCACTCACAGTATCCTGACATCGTCATCGGGGCCTGTCATCATATGCTGGATGCTCTGGTTCGTATAATCATCTTCTTTAGAGAGCATTTGTTATACGTCGTGGTCTTTTCTGCGCCCATTAGGTAGCGTTTCTATACGTTCGGAGGCCCCGACAGGGAATTCTATCTTCAATATACCAATGGATTTCAGGTCATGCCAGGTAAATCAGAATCACGATCGGATATGAGACCGAGTGGGGTCCTTTATGCAGCCTAGGCTGACTACTGCGCCCTCGATTGGTGGTAGACAATACCTCGATCACTAAATCTCCGTATTAAGTCCATGGTGAATTTGATGTCTTCAGCCTTACCCCTTTCATTGTACGGTCGAAACCATCCATCTTCCCAGCACAATCGATATTGAGATCTATTCGAAGATGCCTGATATCCTCGTAGCAACCGGCAATATCACCGCGACAAATGACCTACCTTCCAGTGGCTACAAGAGTTCCACAATTATGATCCCTATCTCCTTCTACAAGCCGCCAGGCAACGAAAATCTTCTAAGGGTAGAACCACCTCAGCCTGGCGGTTTTATCGACCTGCTGCCATCGGTCTGGACAAAGGGATACGTGTGGTACTGCTGGGACAAGGGAAATAAAGTGGTCAAGTGGGTTACTACAACGGGAAACGGATGCTGCCAGCAGCAATCATTCAATATCTATACTGAAGGTATACCGTCTGCTTCATCTCCAGTACCTACCTCGACGGTCGCAAGCACAACGACTGGACTCAGCGGAAGAGCGGCCGTAACGTCAGCACCCACCATAGGCTTAACAGCTACAGGACCCGCTGCAACAAGTATGTCGACAACAAAGCCATCAAAATCTGAGGGTCTTGGAGGAGGCGCTTTCCGTGGTGTAGCCATTGGCTGCCTGGTTGCTGGAGCTCTGATTGCGGGTCTCATCTTGTGGGCCTGCTACGGCAAACGTCGAGGACGTCATGTACAGGATTCTGAGGTCAATAATATAGCACTGGTACCGCCTTAGAAGGGAGTAATGTCGTACACGCGACCGCTTCACGGTGGAAGCCCGCTAATGTCGGGTGCGGACGCTGCTTACCCGCAACCTCTGGAAGATCAGGCCATCTCCGGAGAGATGTCGAAGATTGGTAACTTGATCAAGAACCACGTACAGAGCTACTACCACAGCAAACCTGTGACATACGAGCTCCTGGACCACGACGATATCATAGCATTAGGACATGATCTGCCGGTCTCCGCTGGGACCTTGAGCACCTTACTCGACAATGTAGCGACTAGGGAGGTAGCATTGAGGTTCTTTATCGCCTGGGCTATCATTGCCAGACTGCAGAGTTACAAAAAGTCTTCGGAGAGTCTCTTGCCACCCGAATTGTGTGCGCCTATGCGCGAGATCTCAAGTATAGACACTGGTGACAAAGGTGAATCTCCTCTTAACTTCTTCTCTCGTACAAAGCTAACTTTCCCAGCACACACCCTGAAGGCAGCTCACTGGCGAGCTACAACTGCAGAGTTGATGCACTCCACCTACGTCCGTAATCCATTGACAGCGTCAGATTCGCGGAACGCTGCTATCCTTGGGTTAGCACAGATTCTGGACAGCATACTTCAGCCATTTGCCGGTTCACGCATGAATAACCAGGAGCGCAAACATAATTTGAACGAGGTTCTCAAAAGATCTGCGCTTTTTGCGTTTACAATTTTCTCACAGCCGAGCTCATGGGACTTTGATTGGAAGGAAAAGCAGGAAATTAAGTCTGGTGGATTATGCATCTTCCCCGCTCTTGTACAAGCGACGAACGAGGCTGGAGAACGTGTCAGACCACCCAGATCTTTCAGCGAGGCTGTGATCAGGAGGCTGGAAGGTTGACGAAAGCCACCATCCCACCCCTCCTGAACGTTGTAACAGCAGGAAGGCAACAATAAATGACATTTGTTGGATGAGCTATTTCTAGAACAGCAAGAGTAATGTATCGCACCACAACTGGGCGTGGTAATCGAGTAGATCCTCCTGCTGTGCGCTCGGCCTTGCGTACTGCATTTGGCCCCCAAAGGCGTCAATGCCGTGTCTTGACTATTGTTAACAGGCATAATCGAAGTTTCACCTCCATTTTAATAGGGAGTTCTCGTCGAAATGTTGATACAAGGAGGCCAGCGTACACTGCGCTGTCCCGTAGTGCACGTAGTTCGCATCACCAACATCCTGCTTTCTTAAAGTACTTTTGAGCAAATGCAGTAGACGTTCGTTCCCGGGCACACCGCATTTTTTGGCCCTTCACAGCCTTGTGACACCATCCTCCATCGCTTGTGTGGCGGCGTTCAGGTTCGAGCCGTTCTATTCTGCCCTATCATCTACGCCCTGTGTCAGAGGCTGGGAATAGGAACGACGCAGATCCCTGATCCCCGACCGCGTGCCGTCTTACCCATATCTCTAGGTGATCTTACTCTGTCGTTTCTATTAATTGTAAAAACACCGCGACCTGCTTATTGATATACCCAGCTCAAACTTATTCTTACGTCTACAGGAAGTATGATGCCAGGTGTGGGCTTGTTCTTACCCGGGATGTTACATCGCAATGACGTCTCTTCTCTAGGAAAAGTCAGTACTGAGGGGAGAATGCCTATACAATTCCCTCGCAACGAGAAACAGACAGGTCAAGACACCAGCATGTCGTCCAGTCGAAGATCCGTCGACCAGAAGAGCGTCTCATCGGAAGATGCGAAGATCGCCTCCAACCCGACTTCAACAGTATTCGGCTACGCAGACTTTGTTTTTTCGTCGAACAAACGTTCTACCGGGGCAGAACTCTTCGCGAGCCTTGTCTGGCGCACAAGGCATGACCTTACTGAAGCATCGCGACTTTATCTGTCCCCGACGGTCAGCAATTTTTTGGAATCATGGCCTGATAGAAAGGCTTGGATCGATAAGGTTCTTTCCAATACTCGCGTGGCACTGATTGATATTGGAACCTGCATCGAGTCTGTCCGCAGCAACCGGGACGATGACGGGATATCGAGGATGAAGCGCAAGTTTGATTATACGCTGAGCCACCAGAAGCGCATTGCTCATAGACAACAAACATTGGCCAACACACATCAGGTCTTACTGGGAGCGATCCAGGTCATGCAAACCGTGGAGCAATGCGCTGGCTTGGGAGGATCTGTACCGGACCCCATCTTCGAAGCCCCTGTTCGTCCCTGGCTTCGATCTGACAGCGAGATCGTTCGTGCGCCTTACTCACGGCGGAAAAGTTCTAGGAATCTTTCTGCTTTGAGTGTTGCATCTTCAGAGTTGAGTGACAAGTACGAAAGTAGGTCTTCTTGTAAATGAGTCTGAACCATTGTCGCTAACTCCGTGGCAGTGGGGCGTACTGAAGTCTTGCCAGCTGAGCTACACGGGAGTATGCCAGGCGATCTTATGAATACGAGCGTTCTAGATGTCCCTAGACATACAAGGACTCAAAGATCGCAATCGTGTGCCGCTTCGGCAAAGCAATGATCTATCACGAAGTGAACACAAGTCCGACGCATTACATATGTCGGTTTCGGATTCTGTAAGTCCCCAACAGACTGTAGTAAACGACCAGGCCGACCGAAGATCTATATCCGTGTCCTCTTCCCTGAATGCTATAATTGACAGGATTATCGAACGGACTCAATCTATCGCATCCACAACAGCATCAATCAGAATACCAGTGTTAGCGAAGCGTTACCGTCCACGACCTGTAGATATACAGAAGCTGCATCTAACACATCATTCATTTCCATCGAATATGCCTCCGTACCAAAGTCAGCCGTCACTCGAAGACGATCTAAGGGACTGGATGATTCAGACTGCGGCAAGCGATCATCCCCCTGAGATGGAGCTCATCCGCTCACCTACAATATCATCGACTACAGGATCAATAGCTTCACGACATGAGATGATGCAGGTCCTAGCTAGCATTTCGAACATTGAAGAAGTCGACCCAGGATTGGCATCGAGCGATTCAGTTACGCAGGGCTATTCCATTGTCGAAGATGATGCTATTAATTGCCCGCTCCCACCATCGGCGCCCAACAGTCCGCCTATGGCATCAGAAAGTACGAATACTCCAGACGACACTACGCTGATATCTAGTTTCCCACTGCCACCATTAAAATCCGGCAGTCTTCCTGTCGCTTCTGGACCCATTCCCTCACAACAGGATACTACCTCTGCCGTAACTTCCTTGCCACCACCGCCACAAGCGGACCTTGTTACAGTCGCTTCTGAAGCCGCCCAGACACAGGAAGGTGGACAACCAAACATGCACCCACGTGAAGACACCACGTTAGCCACAAGCCTACCGCTGCCACTGTCACAACCCGACAGCACACTTTTGCCTTCTGAGGTGCCGTTTCAGCCCCAATGTAGTACGATAGTGCCTCAGTACGGCTCAGTGCTGAAACGAAAACCTCTTCCCCCAACCACGGCAGACAACAAACTGAGCCAGTGCTCACCAGCACCCTCGCCAAGACCACTCCACCTTGAGCAGCTTACCGAAGACAGTACGACTCCCATGTCGCCTCCAGATATACAGAGCACCATCCGAACGTCCGAGCCACCAAGATAACCCAGGCGCCCGCCACCACCACCTCCACCCCTGTCAGCTCAAACAGCTCCTCTAGTCCCCAGTCCAGACTCGGAACAGCGAAGCCCGCTCAATTCCACCACAAGTCTCGCAACAACCACTGGAAGCCTGCAGATCAGAGTATCAACGCCCTCAAACCCGCCTCTGCCAATCCATTTCTTCAACGACACGTCACAAGTGAACACATCACAGGTAAAACACCCGCTATGCTCAGTATCTGCCTCACCTGCGGTAGGTGCAGACATAAATACTGAGGTTGAGGCACTGAAGCCGAGGTCAGCGGAGGCGAAACGGAGGGCTGCACACGCGAGGCGAATGAAGCTTGCATATGGGGGGTAGCGACGGGGGAGTGGAGGAGCGAACGGAGTGGCGGGTTGTATTTGCAGAAGATGCAAATATGCGGGACGCGAGGAAGTGCGTTGATTGGAGGGAGAACTGTTGACTTGAGGGAAGACGTGATAGAGGCTATGCACGAGAAGCTAAGAAGTCGCGGCGTGAGCGGCCGCAATGAGAGGTGCAAACGAATGATATCTGAGTACTTCTATGTCAATGTGCAAGGCCTGAATGCCAGTTGTGACGGGTCGTAGAGGCAGACACGTGCGTATCCAACAAAATGCAACCCACCCAAAGGCACGCCCAAAGGCACAATCATATCCACCTCAGCCCTTTCTCTCTTCCTTGGCCTTCTCGGCCTGCGTATCCGATTCTCCTCGTCATCCTCCTCATTTGATTTCACACTTGGCGCCCTCGTAGTTCTCCCACGCCCCAGCGCCCCAGCTTCCTCAAGCTCCCTCCCTTCCTCTCTGCCTCCTTATCCTTTTCGTCCGCAACCACCTCAGAGACGTTTTACCTCTCCTCGGCAACCAAATTCAAGATTCTGCCACCACCCCTCGGAGCCCTAGACCCTCGTTCAGGACTCGCAGCCCTGCTCCTGGTCTTCGGCTGGGGCGTTGTGCTTTGGCCCCTGGTACCATATGCAGCTCTGCCGCTATGAAACTTTGTACGAACGAGCTCTTCCTCTTTTGCTTTCAGCGTCGCTTTGAGCGTAGCATTCTCGCTCTGCAGCGCTTTATTCTGCTGCATCAAATTCTTCATGCTGCGGTCGAGATGCATTCGCTTGAGCTTTGTGGCTTCGCCCGAGGCTTGGTGGGCGAGTTTGGCGTTCTGGGATGTCAGGGTTTCGACTTCGGTTTGTGCTTGGGTTGCTTGGACTTGGGTTTTGCGGTACTGTTCTTTGAGAAAGTCCATGGTTTCTTCCTGTAACTTGGCGGAGGTGCGGGCTTTTTCGCGTTCGAGGTTGGCAGCTTCAAGTTCTTTGCGTAGGCGGGTGATTTCGACATTCTTTTCGTCCGAGGATGCGAGGTTGAGAACTCGTAGGGCTTCGACTTCATCGCGGAGGCCTCGGGTTTCGGCCATTTGGACGTCAAGCTGGCCGCGAATCTTCTCTCGATTCGCGGTCATGGTCGCGAGCTCACGATCGACCGCGGCCTTCTCGTTAAATAGCTTCCGGTACTGATTTTGGCGAACTTCGTGCTCAGTCTGCTGTCTGTCCCACATGATTGATTCCTCGCGGCGCTCTTTCCGCTCTTGGAGAAGCGCAGTACTCACCTTGTCAAGAGACGTGGCCAGACGTGCATTCTCAGAAGCGGCAGTACCGGGCATCGAGTCGCTCACGCGAGTGATTTCCGGGTCGTGAACAGCACTGGAGTTCGGTATCACACGTGGTTGCGGTGTGTAGCGCATGCGTTTTGCGGGGTCCAAGTCATCTTCTTCCTGTATCACGCGAATTAGTGCCCATGCCAAACGGCTACTTTGATTCGGTTACGTACCAGCGGACGCTTTGTTCGTTCAGGTACTGGAGATGAGGTCGCAGACCTGACGGACTGTTGTGTTGCATCCCACTCGATGAGGCTTTTTGCACTCCCGATCGAGGGAAGAGGCCACTCTGTGCTTTCTTGCTCCTCTTCAGGGAAAAGCCAACACGCAATCATCTGGGCCGCTTCCCCAGCGCTCGGTGTGTCTATGTCGATAGCATTCCCAACCTCATTGCGTGTCTGCGTTTGGGCAAGTCCTGCCAGAATCGTCTCGATGCGGATCCGTCTTGCTGTGGTCGGCAGGATATAGCGCTCGATGTGACCGACTGTTTGTGGAATCACCAAATGGAGGACAGGTATGATCTTGCCGGATGCTGGAACCTTTCTCTGTCGTGCTTGCGCAGCGTTTTGTACCCCATCCAAACAGATGATGAGGTCGACGACGGGAAGGACTGGAGTAACAGCCTTTGGAAAGGTCGTGATGAATAGAGAATCTGGAGATGCCATTGATTGGTATCCTTTGGTTGGCATCTTGTACTTGTACCCCCCAGCAACAAGGAATGTCCTTATGATGTTCGAAAGTGCGTTGTTGTCTTGATCCAGTAGCAGTACAACGTGCATCTTCTTGTCGCGGAGGCGGTTGAACAATCTTCCAAGAAACTTGAACTTGACCGAGTTGTCGATACCAAATTGTGCTCCATGCCGGACATCTGCTAGCGAGTGCGACCCGACTCCTGTCGCAGACTCTGCTTCAGCGTAAGTCAGATCGGGGTGCGTCTCGACGCCTTTCAAGTAAGCCAGAGCTCGATCCACCTCGTCGAGTTTCTCGACGGGAGCCGGACTGTGCACAAGCACCTCGTTCAGAAGTTCCTCCTTCTGTTTGATGTACTGAGTGTAAGTATCCTGTTGCCGTCCCTCGATGTACAGGGGAACAATGTATTCCTCGTTGTCAAGTTTGAGTTCATCATCGTACGAGTCTTCGTCATCATCACCATAATCGTCGATATCATCAATGTCGTTTGTGTCTTCGACGTCGTTCGTGTTCTCAATGTCATCATGAGCCGCAGGTGGGGAGGATACTGCCGTTGCACTATGCGCGGCGGCTGTTGCAATTGCGGTTACAAGTTTATCATTCGTCTCTGTGGGAGTTTGGTCGGTAGTTCTTGGATTTACAACCGGAGAATCAACCATCAAGGGCTCAGTGACTGTGTCGGCGTTGTAGAAAGCTACGGCCCGTAGGGGCGTAGTTACTGCGGTAGTTGCTGGTACGGTCCGAAGGGACGTACTTGGTGGGAGCGCAGGTGATTGGTCTGGTACAGTTGATGGTGATCTTGTACCTTCTGCTGAAATATTGACGCTCGGCGGAGCGAGTGCGTTATTGGACTGCGAGGCTGCATCGTTAGCGGCTGCGCCTGTGAACGCGGCCACGGAAGCCTGCGAAGCCCTGGAGCGTCTCCTTGCTCTTTCGGCTGCCGCTATAATTTCATTGAGCCGCCGAGCGACCTGCGTCGATGGAGCCTCACTTGTGCTTTCTGCCATCTTCGACAACGAAGAACTCAGTAATGGTCTAGCTGATCTAGGCGGAACGTTCGAGTCAAGCGTCCTCAAGGAATAATTTGGATGATGTGGAATCGGCGACGCGCTACCTTCTGCTGACTCCAAACTACGTTCTGGTGTCTCCTGAGATGAGTCGTGTCTCGAATAAGGACTACTATGCTTTGATCGAGGCGCGTCCGCTGGATTAGTCTCCACAGTCTCACGTGCGCTTCCAGTAACCTGCTCCTGCGTGCCCAAATATGCGCCGAAATGCACAACTTGGGCGTTGTGTTCACGCGACCCGCTCGATTGCTCAGTGGATATCGGTGGCTGTGAGGTCGTAGCAGCCTCGGCTTCGTTGAGAGTATACTCTAAGCTTCCACGGACTGCTTTTTCGAAGCCCTGTCTGTTTGCCTGAGTATGCGCGAGCTGCGAGGACAGATGGTATTTTGGCAATGTGCGCAGGGTTCCTTCTACTGGTGGCTGATTGATCTCGTCTATCGTAGTGCTTTCTTCGCTATCACCAAGAGGGCCACGCTCTTGGGATGTACTTGGGGAAAGATCTTCACTGAGTCGGGTGTAAGGATTCTCGTGCGTGCCACAGGTCCTTGGAGGTTTCGTTAGCGCACGCTGTGTTGGCTTTGTGACAGAACGAGGATCGAAGAAAGCAGGACACTGCGATTGGAAAGGAAACTGTGCGTTATCTTCCCAGACAGAGCGGTCGATCAGAGAGAACTCAGTCTCGTGCTGTGCGCTTAGCTGAATAGCCTCAAGCTGTTGTGCGGAGCTGAGTTGTGCTTCTTGGATCGTTTCCTTACGGGCTGTCGTTGAGAGCTGCAAGATCTGAGGTGTATCTGCGACGGCAAACCCTCCTAGGCTGGCGGCAAGCTGCGTGTTGGGTGTAGCTTCCGGTGCTTCCTGCGCCGCCGCAGCGGATTCGTTCTGCTCCTGCTCGGGTCGCTCAGGTACCGGGGCAGAAGCTTCGTGGTTAGACTGCGTTGAGCTCTCGACAAATAGGACAGGAGTTTCCACCAGGTGCTGTTCTGCTGGATTGTGTGATTGCGTCAAAGCAGGCCCAGTACGATGACTAATGCTTTGGTCGTTCTGAGCGCGTGTGCGATCGGTCTTGTAAGATGTCGCTGGAGACTGTGACTCGACTGTCTCAGGGACCCCAGACTGTTCTTGCAAGCTTTCGAACTGACGTTGACTGTGAATGTCCTGAGTTGTGTCGGCGACTGTTTCGGCGATGGAGGTTGCAGGTGATTGCGCGCGTACGCCAAGCTTTGGTGCCTCGTCGGTATCGAGGAGACCCTTCACACAGATTAACAAACGCAATTCGATCGTTTCCAAGCATCTTTCACTAACCGAATACCCAATTACGTTATCTTCGTTGGAATCGCCACTGGAATCAGAATGTCGACTGGAGCCAAGCTCTTCCTGTGTGACGGGAATATAGCTCACGTCACTAGCAGAGCTCTGTGTTTCCCGCACAATACCAGAGACAAAATGGGCGGGCTGCGATTCAAACAACGGTGAGCTCTCCAAGTTTGTGCTATCAGCAGCGCTTTTCTCTGGTGAAGACTGTGACTCCGGGATCTCTGAGAATGGCGCGTATCCGCCGCGGTTGAAGCTGTCTCCACGCACGTCGATATTGGCTTGCGGAGATGCCCAGTCTAGTGGCGATTTAGAATGCTCAGAGCTCTCGACAATGCGACTGCGTCTTGCGCCTCGAGCTTGTGTTGCTCGCGCAGGCGACTCTTCCCGAGCACTTCGTTGCCGAGTACCCGGCCTAGCTGCTGCTTTCACCTCTTTCTGTTCTTGCGCCCGTCTTGCTTGTTCTGCCCTCCAGGATGCGCGCAGGGCTTCACTGGCGTTGCTGGCTCTTTCCCAGGTCGGCGCCCACTGCTCTCCAGTCGCGGGATCGGCTCCTTTCCACTCAATGTAGTACCGCAGCGCAAATCCCTGCCCCCTTTGCTCGAGTATGCGCACAGCTTCCCACTCTTCTTCACTGTCGTCTGCAGTTTCCTGTTCGGAGCTGCTGCTACTACCGACGTCTGGTAGTGTGTACTTGGGCCACTTGTTCGTGGTTGTTCTTATTGGCTTGCGCTTGCGTTTGCTGGGTGTCATTACGCGGCGAGGGCGCGAAGAGTATTCTCGAAACTGTAGGCCGAGTCCATGGTCAGTGAAGTGCTTGCGTCGCGTCGAGTGCTCTGGCGTTCGGTGTTGTTAGAGTGTTGGAGCTTGTGAAGCTGTTGCGGGACCATCGAGTACCAAGCTACTGACGTATCATGGACCAATCAAACGCGTCCTATGCGCGACGCGTCAAAATGTTCAATTGCAATGAATGACGATTGTAGATAGCTGGAAAAGAGTGGAGTGGGCGATATTATGTTATGTGAGCAGAGCAGCTGTGCCATGGGGACTGCATTAGCCAAGTGAAGTCACGCTACCTAAGATAAAGGTAAGTGTACGCCATGGCGGCCGTTTCGTAGGTAAGAGCATTCGATCCGTATATGATTTTTGCTATCCAAAAGCTCAGGGGCGGTAATACTACAGGACTGCAAACTGCAGCACGACCTTAATATCTTCCTCCTCGTCCACGCCCATAACCGCCTCTGCTATTGTACCCACCTCCTTGGTTGTTGGCTCCGTATCCACCTCGTCCACCCTGGAAACCGCCTTGGCCGTGCATCTGATTCTGGTTGTACCCTTGATTCTGGAGGCTACCTTGGGCGTGTTGTTGGTTGAAACCTGAATTCACTCCTTGCTGAAAGTTACTCCATTGATTGTTGAAGTTGTATGGATTGGTCGGCATCGCAGCTATAGTTGGTGGGGTTGGAGGGAACGGTCCGCTGAAGCTATGCGGCGGAGGTGGTGGCACGCCGCCGGGGAAGCCACCAGGTCCTTGGAACTGTATTGGCGGAGGAGGCGGCGGGAAGGGCTGCATGGGGAACGCGCCGGGAAACTGGTTTGGCATTGGTGGTTGTGGAGGGAACGATGGGGTATTGAACGGTGGTTGTGGCGCTTGTGAGAAGTTGGTTGCAAAGTTTGGAGGCGCGTTTGGCGGAAATTGGTTGCTGCCAGGACTTCCCTGATTGCCACGGCTCGGTCCATGTTGCCCATCCCATTGTCCACTAGATTGCGAATGACCCCTTTCGATTGGTCTTGGTGGCAGTCGTCTGGTATCATTCTCGCGGTCGTCGATCCTCCTGTTTTGATCAATGCGCCCTCTGTCATCGTCCCGTGGCGATCGACGTCGACGGTCGTGGTGACGACTGCGTGACCGGGAGCGGCTGTCATAAGACGATCTCGAGGCCCAGCTGTCGCTTCGACTGCGGCGGCCTCTGTCTCGCCCGCGAGAAGATACAGAGGATGACGACCGTCGGCGTCGTCTGGGCGACCGAGAGTGACGCGGTTGATCACGCTGCTTCTCTGGCACAGCTTCCATGCGCTCAGCATCCTCCCTCAATGTCTTGATGCTTTCAGGAACCCCGTCTTTCTGCATGTCCTGACAAAACTTCATAGACCATCCGTAGCCATTGGCTGCAGTCGTCGTCTCGCTTGTCTCCTTATCATGCTTGACCAGCTGTCCCATCGGGTCCAGCCGCAGATTATACTTTTCTGTGTCGCCGGAAGGGTTATCGCCCGTCGGTGTGTGCTTGAGGTCGAGGTTCTCGAAGTAGTTGTCGAGCAGTTTGCGGACGTGTGTCGAGACTGGCTTTCTATCGAATCGAGTGACTTTTATGCGGTGCGGGTCGAGGGGACGGTTCGGTTGCTTGATCATCTGATCCAGCATGTATGATGCTGGCAGCTCGTGCCAAGGTGCCGTTCGCTCGCCATGATACTCCGGCAGAAGGTAGTTGCGTTTGCGAACATGCGTGCCGTCTTGCGCTTGTGAGAAACTCTCGTCTGCCCGCTCCTTGAGCGTCTTGTATACGTCTGGTTCAACAAGCTGATTAACGGCCCAGGAGTTAATGATAGCCCTGAGCTTGTTCTCCGCTTGCGACCCTTTCTCTACAGCGCATAACGCTGCCAGTTCAACAAGCTCAGCAAGCTGAGACGCCAGCTCGGTCCCGAGCAAGCCATGGTTGGAAGTGCTATTATGGTGGTGGTACCTGTCAGTATGAAGCGCATCATTGACGACCAGAAGGAGGTCAAGCCGGTTGCGCACTGCCCTCTTTCCAGCTGCTGGAGTTGTTTCTACAATGAGCGACTTTGAGACTGATACCAAGTAGTCTCCAAGCACTGCAACGCGGATCCTGGAGGGAGCTATGTGCTTGACAATCCATTCTGTACATTTCTAAAGACTTCGATTAGTCTGCTCACGACCAACGACCGATAGTGGTATTGCAATCAGATACCTGGATGTTCACGGGCGTGTTCTGTGCAAGAACAGCATCAACGGCGCTGAAGAATTGCGAGCAGGTGTCCACAGGGACCGGAGAGAGACTAGCTTCAGGTTCCTCCTTCTTGAGATTTTGCTTGAACTTGAGCTGCGCGATAGTAATGACGGTATTCGCGCGCTTTGCGTCATCGTTCTGGGCCATGGCGAGGCGACTGCAATGTTGCTGGAAGATGGCGTGTTGGTGAAGAAGGAATGCGACGCGCCATTCATTGTTTTCGGCTCCTCGCGCTAGCGTGCCTTCTGCTTCAACGTCACCCCGCCAAGTCCATCCAAGCGTCCGAACCATGTCGAGCGATGCCATCGAGGACGAGCTGACTTCGATCAACGCCATCTTTGATGAGGAAACGCTGTCACCAATCGATGTGAGCGCCAGATTGTTCAGTCTGCGACTGCCATCCTTTCCCTCGATAGTTCTCCGTATCGAATTTTCAGCAGACTATCCAGATGCCCCGCCCTCGATTCTTGGGACTCAAAGCGTCGGCAACGATGTGCCAAAAGGTATGGGAATTCGAGCAGTAGATGTGGCGAGAGATGTGCTTGCGCAGGTATATCGCCCAGGCGAGGCCTGCATATACGACCTCTTAGAAGATACAAGAGAAGCTTTAGAGAAGGCAGAAGAGCAAGGAAATTTCAATGTGAACGACCAAGTCGAGGAACAAGCACAAGAGGAGGATACATCTCACGGTCAAAGTTCCACTGCTGACTTTGGACCCGAGCCTCCATGGATAGTGGGAGAGCCAATCAGTGAGAAGAAGTCTGTCTTCCTTGCCCGCGTGGCTCCAGTTTCGTCGCCACAACAGGCCAAGCAGTATATCCAGCATCTACTAGCAACAGACAAGAAGGCTGCTAAAGCAACACACAACATGACATCGTGGCGTATTAAAGGACCCAACGACACCGTTTTCCAAGACTGCGACGACGATGGCGAGACAGCCGCAGGGAGCCGAATGCTGCATCTGATGCAGCTCATGGATGTGTGGAACGTCATGGTTGTCGTCACGCGATGGTATGGCGGTACTCACCTCGGTCCAGATCGCTTCAGACTCATCAACACCGCTGCAAGAGAAGCTCTTGTGCTGGGAGGATTTGTAAAAGATAACAAGGAAGAGCTGGGCAAGAAGAAAGGCAAGAGATAGATAAGTTGGTGGGGATCCCGAATGTTTTTAGCAACTGGTCAAATCCAAACACCACACGCCGTCCAATGGTCGACCGAAATCGAAAATCCATGGCATGTGGTTAGTAGCCACTACAAGCATTGGGCAAGCTGCTACCGAGTCGGATGCGCGCCAGGCTCAGCTGAGGAACTCCATTAAATGGCTATGCATGCATATCAGACATTTCACGCATCTCCAACCAACGTTATGAAGTGTGCCTGACGACAGAAGCAATTTATGTAAGGTCCGCTGGCCACACATCTACCCCACTAGTACCATCCGTACACCCGTCACGCCTCGGTCATGTTGCTGACGGCAAAGAGCATCTTGAGCCGCCCAAGGCCTGACGGCGTCACAAGAGTTCCAAGCTTTAGCAAAGCAGCAAGTCCACTCGCGATGATGTGGGGCTCGGTCGCAGGGAAGAGCTCAAGGCACGGACCATCACCAAAAATTTGTCCATCCGCCCAACACCACCACAGATCAGCACTACCCACGCAACACATCGACAAGCGCAAAAAGAATCGCATCTCTCCGACGGGGAATCGAACCCCGGCCTCCTGCGAGCTGTCTCGTGGGTGACAAGCAGAAATACTGACCACTATACTATCGAAGATATCCAATCTGATGATTGGGAAGAGATTTGACTGGCCAATGGATACTAGGAAAAGCGTACGCTTTATATATCAAGCGCTTGAGATCACATTAGCACGCGACGGATGCCTCTCTGGATGTGTTGAAAGGTTGGGCTGCTGTGCATGGGTCGAGACGGCAGAACCATACAGGGTGGAGCCACTAGCTTCACGACGTTTCAGACCTCGGTTTGATTTTCGAAAGTTACCTCTCGTCTCCAGTTGTTCTTCAATGAACCAAACACGCCCCATGCATGATTTTCAAGTGACTTGGACTTAGATCATGACCATGTTCATTCCAGCTCAGCCGCTCCATGAACAGATCCTGCCACACAATCACTCCTCTGCCTTGCCCCTCCCAAGCTTCGCTACCTCCACCTCGATCGCAGCCTCCACGTCTCTCTGCAACTGCTTATAGAAACCTAGCTTGAACAGGATCTCATACCACACGAACAGCGGCGCTAGGAACAAAGCTTGCACCAGGTTGTCCAGCAGCGCCGGCTTCCGGCCCTCGTACTTCCCGTGTCCGATGAATTGCAAGATCCAGCTCACAACGTGGACCGCGACTGCGATACTGTTGACTTTCGTGCGGTTGTATTTGGCTGTGAGCTTGTTGGCGAATGCAGCGGCGCCAACAATGAAGGGTGTTACTGATGCGCCAGCGGTGTTGGGCGAGAGGATGAGGTAGAGGGTGGAGTAGGTGAGTGAAGCGAGGGTGCCAGCGTTAAGAGGGAGGTTCAGGCGGTTGAGGAGGGCTGGGGTGCGAATCGATGGAGTGTTAGTGCCCTGGTATGCGTGAGTTGCACGTAGAGAAGGTTGGGCGTATGTATCGTACGAAGAGGAACCCAGTGGCTAGCAGGATTGGTACACAGCCTATGTGGATCGCGACATTTGTCTTGAGCCTCGTATCAGTACTGGCATTGAGACTGAGAGTGAGCTGGGCTACTGTACAGGCTCACGATGGTACGCGCCGTACTGGAAACGATCAGCCAGTGCGCCTTTGCGCTTTTGATCAAACACCTACGAAGACGAGATTCTTCTTCAGATCAAAGACTGCCATATTGCCACTCTTTGTGGTTGTTCGACACGAAAGGCAAGAGGTGAACGATGCGGGGAAGCCAAGCGCAAGGACAACACCGGTAAGTCAAGCTAGGAGCCTGCCAGCGGATTTTAGGGCTTTGAGCTCTTTTGTACTGTCAGATCTAAGCCTCCATCAGTCCTGTGTCACCTTATCTACCCTGGACATCCGCAACCTCTACCCCATGGGGCTGCCATGGCTGTTGGGACGCGCAAGGGTCCGGAGGAACCGAGGCCAACCCGCTGCTCCTCATTGGCAAGTGTTCGGACGCCCGAGCCCCCCGCGACGCTTGCATGTGAACTTATCGACGAAGTTCACGAAGTGGTGGAGCTTCGGAGGCTTAGGTTCGTACGAATTGGCATGTATCATTGCGTTAGTAGTTTACCTGCGCGGGGTCGCTGGGTCGGAAGCGTATGCAGAGAACCTACAACGCCTTGGCCGATATGAACTCAACGATGTCAATGAGAACGAAGCGAGCGCTGGAGAATAGCAAGAACGTGACACGCTGATCAAGCAGAGATGTATCTGCAGTTCGCGGATGAGGCCGACGCGTTCGTGAATCACAACGTCCTGACGTAGCTTCCTTCCACCTTCAACGTCAACAGTCAAACACCGCACTTGCACGCATTCACAAATGTCGCCCGGGGACAAGCTATTCCAGGCGACGTCGTTCAAATGGCCACTGCGAGCGACAGATTCTTTAACGAATACTCAGTACGATATGTGTATCATTAAGGACAGACTATGAGTGCTAACAGTACGTAGCTTCCGTCAGGGTATCAAACATTCGCCTTTCCAAGGCATCGTCAAGTATCAATCAATTCGTGGTCAGACTGAGGGCGACAGATCCTGAACGCCGCGAAACCCAAGGTGCAACCTCAAGTAGACGGCCTCGCAGGATCAATGCAGCTCGGGCGAAGTGGAGAAGGCCGACTAGACTTGCTTCTCAGCAAGCGCCTCACTCGCAGGCGCGACGTGCTGCTCTCGGGCCGCTGGCTGCGCCACATCCTTCTTGCGAAGGACGCCAGTGTTCCAAGCGTACTTCATTTGCGCCGTAACGCTAGGAGCCTGAGGCAAACCACCGAGCTTGTACAACTGCGGCTTTGCGAGACCCTTCTTACGGAGAATGTAGGTCTTGAACCACCAGGGTAGGTTCTTGGTAGCTTGATACTTCATGTGAGTTCGCGTGGGCACGGCGAAAATGTAGTCGAGCTCTTCGAGCGTTCGCTGCTTCGTCTCTGGCATCCACAGGAAGCTACAACGTCGTCAGCCAGTCTGTTGTACGAGTTCGATCCGGGACTTACATCATGATCAAAGCGAGAATGTTGAGGCCAGCGTAAAAGCCAAACACTCCCTGTGGTCGCATCACTCTCAGCATACGCGGGAGTGTGAGCGACAGCACTGCAGCCCAGAAGTTGTTCGTAGCCACTGCCCACGACATGCCGACCTCACGGTGCGACAGCGGGAAGACCTATCGGAATCAGCCAAGCGACTTTGTGTTGAAAAAGAAGGACTCACCTCAGCAGAATATGTGAATGGAACGGGCCCTTCTCCCGGAGAGTCTGTAGCACATCAGTCACGGCCTCGGATACGCAGAGTGCTAACACTCACAAAAGGCACCAAAGAGATACACGAAGAACGCAATCAGCCCGAGATGTGCGTCGTTGTCCCTGGGAATGTAATAGCACATGCCTGCCGCCAGCAGCGTCCAGAACATGTTCGGGAAGGTGAACAGCAACAATCCGCGGCGGCCGAATGTATCGATCGTCCAGACGGCTGGCCAAGCGAACAAGAAGTTGACAAGTCCGAATCCGAAAGAGGCAATGAGAGCTTCCTTCTCAGTTGCGCCACCCTCCTTGAAGATGGTTGACGAGTAGAACGCAATGATGTTGACTGGTACGGGGTCAGTGACTATCGCCAGGGCTACACTCCGCAATCACTTACTTCCGCACATCTGCTGGCCGATCATGACGATTCCGGAGGCTTGAGTCGCACGTCGTACGCGAGGTAGCGTGAAGAGCTCCGTGAAGCGCTTAAAAAAGTTGCTCTTAGGGTTGAGGCCAGCTTCGCGGACCAGGACATCTTCCTGGGCAAGCAAGGCGTGAGTATAGTAAAGATCACGCGCAGCTTGTATTGGGGTGTTTCGAAGCGTCAAAAAAGACTGATACGCTTGCGCATAGCGGCCTTTCTTCATCAGCCAGCGAGGAGACTGTCGGCGCTGTCAGCAAGCCTCAAAGACAAGAGACGAAGGCCTCCAGCCTTGCCTTTCTCTGCAGGTGGACTTACCTCCGGGACAAAGTAAATTCCCAGAACCAGGGGCACCGCTGGGATGAACGCCGAACCTAGCTGCAGACGCCAGGAGATTGAGCCCGTGTTCATGACACACAGGTTGGCAACAAAACCCATGAAGATACCGAACGCAGTCCAGATCTGCCAGGACATCACCAATCCACCGCGAACAGTAGCTGGCACGACTTCAGCTGAGAACACTGGGACGGTCACCTCCTTCAAGCCCATTCCGATTCCGAGCATAATGCGACATGCCACGAGCTGACCCCACTTTTGAGTCAGTGCAGAACCAATGGGCGCGAGAAGCGAAAACACAGCGGCGATGAAGATGGTACCACGACGTCCGAGCAAGTCGTTGACGGGGTCCGAGAGCCAGGCAGTGAACAAGGCGATGGCGATGTAGGGAGAGGCATTGATGAAACCGATGGTCCAAGAGTTGCTCTCGCAGGTACCATCTGCGGTACACGCAGGACCAGAATCTGGGATGCCGAATGACTGGGCGAAAGTCAAGTTGGCACCGTTGGATCCGGTTTGATCCCAACTGAAAGAAGTCAGGCCTTTATCCTTTTACTTCCGATGGCAGACTTACCCTTGGATGGCTGCGGCGATGGAGTTGAGTATGATGGTGTAGTAGAGTGTCTTAGGGAGCTTGAAGCGATGCGTAACCTCCTCACGAAGTGCGACTCGGTCATCCTCATCGAGCTCCTCAATCTCTTCGATCAGCGCTGGCGACTGTGCGACAAGCGCTCCCTTCGCTAGGAGAGGCTCGATGTCTTCCAGCTGATGCGCCTTTGCGAAGAGAGAGACGTCCGAGAGAAGCTCAGCCTTGGGCACTCCAACAAGAGGATTGCGGATCCTACAGTGATAAGGATGTTGTTGCGACTTGGGTCGCGGGTCAACTTACTCTCCCTCGAGGTTGGAGGTCAGCTTGCTGATGCTCTCCTTACGCCTGTACTCATCATCGAACAGAGAGCTGCGGCGCTCATTGTGTACAGTAGTGACTTGGCTGACGGTGGTCAGTATAGTGAACCGACAAGTTCGATAGCGCGAGCCTTACTCAATCTTGGGGTCCCCGGGCTCCGCCATGACTGATTGTACTAGGTCAAGGTCAGGAGTTTCGGTATAGGTCAAGTCGGTGCAGAGATGGGGTGAAGGAATTGTTTATAAGCTTTGTGGCGAGCTTGCGCTCGGGCCAGGCAGCTGCATGAAGGTAGGCAAACGGTCGTCGTGCAGGCTAGCTTTTCGGCAATTGTGAATGCTTCTGCGATCTCACTCTCCCAGCAAGGCTGCGATCACGCGCTACAACTCTTTGAACCAGTCACGACGATGAACGGCGCAAGGATCAGCACTTTCTCACCCCCAGTTGGTGACGCGACCTCTCCGTTACCCCACAGACAGCATGGTACAGGCGGGAATTCGAGAGCAAAAAGCTGCTCTATTGGCTTGGATCCCTTGGCGTACAGTAAAAGCAAGGTCCGATAGCGCAGCTCCAGATCGCAGGCTCAGACAGCTCGAATTTATCCCAACGTGCAGCCTTCCGGACAAGTAGGCACGGCGTACTGGAGAATCTGTTCAGTTGTAACATTCGTATGCGTGGGCGGATAGCTTGTATCTGCACGTTGAGATGGATACTTCACATGGCGCCAAGTCCACATTGCGCCCTCGCAGCAAAGGTGGCTTGCGCAGTCACTGGGATTCGAAGTGAAGCAACCCAAGCTCGCATCAGCAGTGCAACATGCAACACGATCAAACCCGCATCCAGGCAGGGTAGGTACGTCAGTCCACCCGTTATCGTCTGTCTACTCTCACCGGCGTCTGCGCTGACTTCTATCCCTCACCGTCGCACAACTACAGTGACACAGCCAGTCCCCTTCCATCAAGCCCGCCGACGACGCTCTTTCGACCCACCCGCGCAGTCCAAACAAGCAGCGCCAAACAATCTCAAGACGAGCAAGAACGCACCGGCTTGAAGCTTCCCCCTCCAAGCCCAGCCCGGCCCCGCATCCCAAGACGTTGCTCGCTTGGCTTCTTACACAGCACTGGCCATACATGGCTAGCGCGCCTGGGTGCAAGCATCCCGCAGCCCGTCACACCATGTTGACCCAGGCTTGGCGCCATAGAAATCGCTGTCTGATGGTAAGCCGTGTGTTTGCTGTTGACAGCTTTGTATTCGGCTGCTGCAGCTTGCGAAGCTGACGCACATCGACCCCGGACCGGATCGTGATGGCGCGGTGTATAATACTTGCGCGGACGAGATGGAGTGACGATTACCGCGCGTGTCGCGAGAGTGACCAGCTAGGGCGCTTCACGTGCAGGCGCTGGGCTGCACCCTAGGTAGTCTGATTCTCGCCATCGTGCCTGGCTTTCGCTGAAGCATCGGGGGTGGATATCGCTGACTTTGTAGTGGGACTTGTGTGCTTCAAGACGTTGTTCTCTGTCTCCATGCTCTCAGAGGAAAGATAAAGCTGGAGTTGTGCATCGCTGGATACCTCGGAAAGCGGGACGTGAGAGCGAAGCACGTACGCGACGCCATCTGCCGTCGGGAATATCGTCTGTTGTAGGGCTCGTCTGAAGAGCGTCGCGAGTTTCAATCCTCCAGGGACTTGTGGGCTGGCTTGTTCGCTCTCTGTGCTGATCGGGCGATGGCTTTGATGCAAGTCTCCCACGTATTGATCTTGTCTGTTGTGGCTAAGTCAGTATGCAGTACTTCACCGTCGTGTCACTGGTTAGAACCCAGAAGGGTGTGGTGAGATGCTTGCGCTTCTTTCTGCTGTTGGGTGTGTGTGCCTCGTGTGGGCAGCAAATACGTCTAACACAATACATGTACGACAGCAGACGACGCACCACACTCCCCCCACCTCCCACACCCAACCCAAAAACACCCCTATCTAGCCAACCTCTGCTTTGCGCCGGGAGTAGCATCTCCATCAATCCCCCGCGCTCGTGCGTCCAAGTCCACCATTCCATCCTACCATCCACGCTTCGACACCTTGCCGTCCTCCCCCTGCACTCGAAAAACCACACCTTCTCTTCTCCCGCCATTTCCTACGCACCAGTGTATCACACCACTCTCCCTCCATCCGCGCGGAACCTCAAGACACCAACTCCAACGCGCGCGTCGAAGTGCCGAGATACACCACAGCTGTTGCGAGACGAGCACACTCTTGAAAGCGAAGAGAGGAGAGAGGGAAATGGCGTCAGAAATCACGCCACGCATCTCCGCCCAGATGCAAGAAGAACCCCTCGTTTCGCCCGCCGCATGAAGCAGAAACAAAGGAGGGGGGTATGAGTTTTGAGCAGCAAGAGAAGGAAATGTCCAGCCCGTATCTGTATTGCCGCGACAGGAGTCTGCGTCGGGGCGACTTTTGAGGGCGGGGCGCGCGAGCCACCCACGGAAGAGGGGGTTCAGCGCGTTGATCTTCGACGTTGGACGCGCGTCCTCTCATGCCAGTAGGGGCTGTGAGAGGGTGCGGTGCAGTCGTGTGCAGTGAGGTTAGGGGCTAGGGATTTGCTGCTTGGGCAGACGGGACACGAGTTATGGCTGGTGCTGGGGCGGGACTGCGGTGTGTCTTCAGATGTTAGTGGGCCGGGGGGGGGATGTGGTTCAGATGGGGACGCTGCGAGGTAATGCACTGCGGCGTGAGCCGGGTGTGTATATGTTACAATGTAGCAGTACTTTGCTGCTCGGGCTTGTCTTCCACCTTCTCGTCGCTCGCGTCAGCCTTCTCGTCGCTCGCGTCAGCCTTCTCGTCGCTCGCGTCAGCCTTCTCGTCGCTCGCGTCAGCCTTCTCCTCGCTCTTCCTCGGTTCTGGGTCGGCAGCGGGCTGTGCAACGGGCTTGCCCTCTGCGAGCTGCATGAGGAACTTGCCCACATTGCCCGCGCCATCGATGGGTCCGAGTTTGGCTTCAAAAAGCTTCGCCTCGCGCACGAGTCTGTCTCCATGTCAGTAAATCGGAACAGCGGTATCGACAGGACCCTTCCGCTATGCCCGGGTCTTCACGCAACTCACCTAGCCTTGCCACCGGGCGTCTTGACCCCCGCCTCCTTGATGACCTTGCCGACCTGCTCTCTGTAGCTCTCAAACACCGGGCCCATGATCATCCGCACCTGCAGTTCGCCAAGGTACCTGTTAATGACCTTGTGCATCGTCACGGTGTCCTTGGTGAGGCTCTCCATAGCGGCAGAGACATCGCGCTTGACCTCTGCGTCCTCGTCCCAGACGACCTTTTTGAGCGCGCGCATGTGCACCGTCGCCCTGCCGCTCAAGATATCCGTGAGCTTGTCGTGAATGCTGCCCTGCTGGTCCTGCAGCAGCCGCTTCGTGTTGTCGAACTCGGTGCCGACGGGCTTCCCGCCCGGCGGGGTCGGGCCCGCGCGGCGCCGCGCGCACTCGCGTATGTACGGTACTACGGCGATGATGAAGCTCAGCGTCTGGCTTGCAATGGCGAGGTGCTTGGTGTTGATGTTCTTGAGGCCTGCGGTGGCCATTGCGCCAGCGCCGAGGATCAGCTGGCACAGGCGGCTGTTGAAGAGCTTTATGTATTCGCACAGGCAGACGGAGATGTCCGACGTCATGCTGGGGATGTGGGAGAGGAGGATGAGGTGGCGTTCTATGCCGCGCAGGACGAAGGTGGAAGAAGCGGAGACTGTGTATTTTTCTTCGTCGACAATGGCAGGGGTGGTGGTCTTGCTCTTTTCCTTTGGTGCCTCGGTGGCGCCGTTTGTGCCGTTCGCGGTGGGTTCTGGGACGGAGCTGAGGACAGAGCCGGTCTCTGCCCAGTTGGGGGGGTCGCCGTCCATGCTGCCGAGGAGTCGCGCGAGCACCTCGGTGTCGGAGACGTCGAAGTCTTTGGGCTCCCAGCGGTCCGAGTCCATGGCTTTTGCGAGTTCTTGCTTCTCAAAGTCGGAGAATTTCTGTACAAAGGCGGTGATGTGGTCGTTCACTGCGCTTTTGAGCGCCGAGCCCGAGCGCCCAGAGATGGCCTCGCATTCATCGGCGAAGAGTCTGCAGAGCTTGAAGTAGCGCAGGAAGCGTTCGAGTGGCAGTTCTGCAGACTGTGCCGAGCGCACCCTGAGCAGTTTGGTGATTTGTGTCTGCGCAGCGTCGACGGCCTGACCAAGCAGACTGGACAGGTCGAGGGCCTGCATGAGCTCCATCTGTAAGTCGCTGGAGCCCAGGCCGTTCTGACCATTGGATCCCGCTTCCATGTAGCTGTCAATGTTCTGCATGTACGGACTCTTCGGCGGCGATCGAAGGCCTCCTGCAGACGCTGGTGGTGTCGAGACGCCGCTCGTGACGTCGAGCAGAACCTTGACCTGGGTGCTGAGTCGCCGCAACGCCTCGCCAATGTCTGTGAAGATGTTTGTGAAGAAGTCCTCGGCGTCTGCGGCATCCATGGCTCGCAGATTACGTGCTAGGATCGAGTTCTTGTCCTGCTGGCTATGCCCTCGGCCCCCTCGTGTCGAGACAGAAGTCATCGACTCAGCATCGTCGTCTGTCGAGCTGGGCAGATATCTGCGGATGATCATCTTCATCTCCTTTACAATGGCTTCTCTGAAAGTCGCTGCAGCTTGGTTCGTGAACTGTGCGTCATTCAAGCCGTGCAGGCTCGCTCGTAACTTTGAGCGAAACTCTGTGCTGGTGGTGAGGTATGCAGGCATCAGCTTGGGCTTGGGCGCCGCCGGGGCGCCTCGCGCCTTTGTCGATGCAGCGACCCATCGTTCGAGGGTTTCGCGGCTCGGCACGTTCTTGATATGCTCGCCGAGGTCGGCGAGCAGTGTATCGAGGAAGCGCACTTCGAAACCCCTGCCTATGCGGAACTTCATGTCGCCCATGCCCTCGAAGATGCCGTCCAGCGCGCGCAGGCCACGTAGATCGATGAGTCGCCGAGGCAGCTGCGTCTTCAGCCAGGACGTGACGTTCGAATCCGAGGGGTCGAGCACGCCCGTGATCAGTCGTTCGATGACGACCAGGCGCGCTGCGGCCGCCTCGAGCTCGCCCTTTTCGACCGACTCGTCGCAGTGCGACACGCCGTAGATGACGGCCTGCAGCTGGTCCACGGCGTCGGTCAGTCTCCTCAGATTCTCGCGCCGCCTCTTCATGCCAACGACCCTCAGCCCTCCTATCGCCATCTGCTCGTCCAGCCTCCTGAGGTCCTCTCTGAGCTCCTTGATCTGCGCAACCGACTCGGCAGCCTCGGTCTGCAGCTCACGCAGCGACCCGAGCGCGGCGAAAAAGGACGTCGACGCCGTGGAGATGGCCGATATGAGGTGCACCTCGACCGTGTCCATGTACCACGACAGCTTCTCCTGCAGAATGGCATTGGTCGCCAGCGCCTTCCTGCCCGAGGGCGGCGGGGCCTCTGCTGTGCCGTTCGCGCTGTAGACGGCGTCATTGGTCGGCGGCCGCACGGGCCGCACCACCTCGGAGCGCTCGCTCACAATGTCAAAGGTGCGCGGGTTCTCGAGGCGGAACGACTCGTCGAAGTAGACGCCCGGGATCGTCGACAGCGGCGTGACGGCGGGCGGGCCGCGCTTGGACCCGCTCTGGCGCCGCCTGGCCTTTGGGGCGCCGCTGGGCGTGGCGGCGGGCGAGGGCGTCGTCGACGCGGGCTGCGGCTCCGTGCACGGCTGCTGCGCGGCGGCGGCCGCGGCGGCCGCGGCGTCGGCGTCGGCCTGGGCACGCTGGAAGGCATCGTAGAGGGTGCCGATCTGCGACAGGTATGCGTTGAAGGCGGCCGGCTCGACGTGGGCAATGTTGGTGAGCGTCACGGGCGGGATGTCGCGCGTCGAGGGCGGGCGGTGGCCGGAGCTGGCCTGCGCGGCCGTGTAGGGCAGCATGCCGGTGCGCATTACGGGCGGCGTGAGGAGGGTCGCGATGGCGGCGTTCGTCGGGCCTCGCTCTTCCGATAGGGCCTTGAAGCCTGCGTCCAGCACGCCGCCGACCGAGTGCATGCTGCTGGCCGTCGACCCGCGACGCGGCTGGTGGCGGCCGCCCGTCGAGCTGGGGCGGCTCGTCCAGTCGTGCGGCGGGAACGGGTACTGGCTCTGCTGCAGCGTCGGCGACAAGAACTCGAAGCTCTCCGTCGACCTGCGCGGCCCTCGGGGCGAGGGCGACGACGACATTGCTGCGCGTTCGGGGCCGTCTGCGGGCCGACGTGGGCTACGTCGAGGACGTGTGCGGCTATGTCATGCTTCGTGCTGCGGGCGGTCGCTTGTTGTCCGGGCCGCCTGGGGGGGCTGAGGCGGGCGCAAACGTGGCTCGTGGCTGGTGTGGCTGGTGTTGCAGGTGTTGCAGGTGTTTCTGGTGTTTCTGGCGTTTCTGATGCAGTGACGATGCTGGCCGGCCTTGAAGGTTGACAGGGGAGCTTTCAGCCCCACATTCCTGTCGCTTCCGACTTGACATCAACATGTTCACTTGACATCAACATGTTCACTTGGCATCAACATGTTCACTTGACATCAACATGTTCACTTGACATCAACATGTTCACTTGGCATCAACAAGCTCACTTGACATCAACATGCTCACTTGAAATCAACATGGAAGCGACCAGCCAGTGCATTGCAGTCTATGTCACTACACTCTTCTCCAGCTAATCCCTCACCAGCTAATCCCTCTCCAGCTAATCCCTCGCCAACTAGTCCCTCACCACCCAATCCCACACCGTCCCACCACCCTCCCCCGTCACTGCCCCTCCCAAAACTCCCCCGCAGCCTTCAAATCATCCACGTTCAGCAGATCAATCCCCTCCTCCCACAGCGTCCTCCAGACCGCATTCCTGATCCCCACCGGCCAGTTCGGCTGATTCCAGTACCTGGCCATGATGCCCCTGTCGTGCGCGCTCTTGATCTGACCGCGCAGCTTGTGCAGCTGCGACGCGTTCATTGGCGTTCTCAGCTCGCCAAACTGCGCTGCAAAGTTGGTGCTGGCCACAATGGCCTCGTTGCCCGTCAGCCCGCTGTACTTGGGCGTGTTGAGCTGCGATAGAGGCGCATCGAGGAACACGTCGCGCGGCAGGTACGCAACCACGTCGGCGAGCTCCGTGTTGCCCGTCCCAATCACCGTCACGGGGCGCGACGTGAACGAGTGCCCGTCGTAGGTCGACAGCCAGGACCCGTTGCGCAGGGGCTCGAGCGCTTTCAGCACCGCCGGCCAGAGCTCGTCCGCTGCCGTCTTGAAGTCGACGAACAGGTACAGCGTTTGGAAGGACGCTGTGTCGAAGACGCCGTTGGACGACCCGTCGGGCAGGAACGGCGATTCGGGGTTCATGCGCTGCAGCGTGTCGAGGATGGGGTCGACGTAGAGGGACTCGAACGTGCGGGCTTTGGTGAGCGCGCTGGGCTCGTGGCCGACCTGGGTGCGTTAGTCGTGGTGTATTGAGAGTGCATGTCCATGGTGCTTTGATGCATGTCCATGGTGCATTGAGAGTGCATGTCCATGGTGCGTTGATGCATGTCCATGGTGCTTTGATGCATGTCCATGGTGCACTGATGCATGTCCATGGTGCACTGATGCGTGTCCATGGTGCACTGATGCATGTCCATGGTGCATTGATGCATGTCCATGTTAGCTCGAGACAGTGCTAGACGGCATGTCGTGATGGCAACTCTTCTCGAGACCAAACATATCGCTCATGCACAGCGTCGAATGCTCGTTACGGCGTCCGTCCCGTTGCACATGGTCAAACTTTCAACCCGCAGAATCACGCACAAACCTACATAAAGCACCCCCTCAATCAGCCAGACATCCGCCTCCGTCGACACAGCACCCGCCGCAAGTCCAGAGTAGAACGGCACATCGCGCCAATAATCGTTGTGGCTGTGAAATGGTTTCTGGTGTGGCGTAAGCTTGCGTTGGAAACGTTCAAAAGGCTACCGCACTCACAGGCTCAATTCCACGTGTGAAATCCGTCGGGTATCGGTATTTACCCGTCTTGTCCGTGTTCTTCAAGATGTTCTGCAGAGCGCCGCTTTGCAACACCTCCCCGGCGCCTTCCGTGGGAGCGTAGGCAATGTACGCAGTGGCCAGAGCTGGGAGCGCAAGAGCCAAGGAACGCATTCTGAATCAACGCAGACAGTCTGTGGATCTGTGGAGCGAAGTCGAGAGCCGCAGAGCACATGTAGGAAACTTTGGTCAACGCCTTCAATGAGCACATCCACCCACATGTCACTGTGGAGCCGCGATGCACAGGAACCGCGGGCTTCCGACCAATCCGGTGCCGTTGGGTGTCGCGTGCGGTTGGCCTGTGGAGATGGCCTGTGGAGATGGCCTGTGCACCGGCCTCACAGCGAACCACTTGCGTGAAAACACACGACAGCACAAACAATCAATCGTCGAGGTCGTCAAATGGTCCGTCGTAGGTGACCAGAACTGCCATCCGTCCAACTTGCGGCTGAAGTCAATCGGCCCAGATGTTATTGGCCGTGGGCGCGCTTTTGGCTCAGGTGGGGCAGGACGTGCAGCAACCCCCTCTTGCCTGAAGGTCACTCAATATCAACGGTGTGACCTTTGCAATCCCCTTCCTCCTCTTCTGCCTTCGGGCACCTCTTCAACCCTCTCGTCTCCCCAAATCCTTCGCGGGGGACTGCAACAATACAGCATGTACTCTTCGATCTCGCCAACGACGATGGGATTGTGTGGACTTGCCGCAGCACTTGCAGTGTTGTTCATCAACGCGTTCCGCTTCAAGGTCGATTCTCGAGAACCTCCTGTCATCTACCCGCGGATACCTCTCATTGGACATATCATTGGGATTCTGACCAAAGGCGCTTTGTATAACAAGACTCTCTCGTGAGCATACAAACTGGCTTCCCGACATCTACTGACAGCCTTATCAGCCAAAACCTCAAGCTTCCCATCTTCACGTTGCCCGTGCTCACAGGCCGCACGTACATCGTCGCTGATCCGGCGTTATGCGCATCCATACAGAAAGCATCAAGCACTATGAGCTTCGATCCACTCATCGCAGAAGTCACCCCACGGTTGATCGGTTCAAACGCCCATACCGCAAGCATCATCAGAGGCCCTCCTGGAAGGAAGCTGGACAGGGCCAGCTTTGTCACGAAATCTCACCCCGTGATCAACACGCCATTGATGGCAAACAACATCCACGATGTATCCAAAAAGCAACTGGACTACTTCAGCGGACTCGTCTCCAAAGTCAATGACGGCTCCGAATTCGAGCTGTTCCACTTCATCCGCACGGCTGTGACTGCCGCCTCGCAGAGCAGCTTCTACGGGCCGAACAATCCGTTCGCGAAGAATCCACATCTTGTGGAAGACTTTTGGGATTGGGAAGCCGGCAATGTAGCTTACATGACAGGAGTGTTTTCCAGTCTGTTTGCGCGCGAAGCCGTCCGTGGTATGAAAGCTTGCGTCAAGGGTTTCAAGGAGTGGATTGAGACGGAGGGATACAAGGATGCCTACGTGCTTCTTCGGAACCGCAATCAACTCCACACCGACGAGGGCATTGTCAATACCGAAGAGAAGGCCAAGCTCGAGGTGGCATTCTCACTCGGTATCAACGTCAACGCGTCTGGCGTCACGTTCTGGATGGTGAACCAGATCTTCAGCCGGCCTGAACTGTTGTCCAAGATCCGCGAGGAGATTCGTGCCAACGCCATCGTAGACCATGGAGTGCTATCTGTAGAGCGCCTTCGCCTGTCTTGTCCGCGATTGAACTCCGTTGCCCGCGAAACTATGCGTCTCTACGCGCCCGCCATCAGTGCAAGACTTGTGACTGAAGACACGCTAGTCGCCGACACTTGGTTGCTGCGCAAAGGTGCAGTCGTACAGCTGAACGGGAGTGTGATCCACAATGATCCGGACATCTGGGGACTGGACTGCGAATCCTTCAATCCTGACCGCTTTCTGTACAGCCTGAGCGGCTCCAAGACGAACCCCGACGGGACTGTACCAGAAGGTAGAGCTCACTTCATACACCCTGGTGAGTTCTCACGCTCCCCTGCTAAAATTGGACTCCATGCCCATCCGTTCGATACCTGCCTAAGCTAACGTCTCCACAGCGGCCTTCAGGAGCTTTGGTGGCGGCACCAGCTGGTGTCCAGGTGAGTCAACACACCGTCCTCGGTGGCCTCTTCCGCTCTGCTGTCCAAGCGAGCTAACACGTGTGCAAGGACGGCACTTTGCGCAAATGGAGGTCTTGGGCCTCGCCGCAGTTCTGGTCATGGGCTTCGACCTGGAGCCTGTCAACGGCGCGCAATGGAACCCGCCCGCAGATGTGAAAAGGATTCCGATTTCGGTGATGAAACCGATGGCGCCCCTTGATGTGAGGGTCAATGTCAGGAGGGAATATCAAGGCGTCACTTGGGAGATGAAGCCGTAAAGGGGGGTACACGTCGGGATATCAGTATGGATGAAGTGCTGGGCTGGTTTCACGTACTGACACTGGGCTTGAGGATGGGACTGGCTACATTGACGATGCACGCAGATCATCAAACAGCCCGACCCTGATTAATCGAGAACGCCAGCATCCGGCTTTGCAATTGAATGGTAATCAGCGCAGAAAGCGTTGGCGCTGCAGACGCAGCTTTGACCCCGTGCCACTGGGTAGTCTACAGCACTGCTGCACGACGCCGTCAACCCTTCTCTTTGGTAGTGCGGTCTCACATCTTACCAAAAAAAGTCCATTGCCATGCCTCTTACCTTCCGGCTTCCTTGTCTCTAACCCTTTTCAACACGCCTGCACACTTCAAGACCAAGCTGGTTGTCACGTCTCGGAATCACAGCCGTAAAGCGCACAGATACCTCCTAGCCTGCACCAAGAAACACGCAGAACACACAGCCCCGCCGGTCTCGCAGACGTCCGCTTCGTCAAAAAGCAACATGGGGCGCGGATGCCAAGTCGTTTAACCCCGATCGCTTCTTGCATAGCACGAGTGGAGACAAGATGGATAGCAATGGTACACGTGAGGATCGAGCATTCCACCTGCGGCTTTTAGGACCGTTGGTGGCGGCAGGTATGTGTGCCTGGCCAACACTTTACCGCTGCTGGAGTGCCGATTTTGTCGGCAGTCATCATTGCACGCCTGGAATTGTGGGCGATTGAGCTGCCCGGAACCCGGCTGCGGACAGGAAAAAGAAGCACGTGTCGGCTATGAAGCTCTTGAGAAGCTTGTGGTGAGCGTGCAGCGTAGAAAGCGGGTTGAGAGTGTCTGTAAAGGGGGTTTTCGGTATTGCATGTCTTCGTGCGGTTGTGTGAAAAAGGTACAAGGCTTAGCGATCGACTGGCCGACCTTGAAGATGACGTTGTTTTCGTTGAATGCTTTCCAGGGTGCTTCTTCGGCGTCGCTCATCGGCAGGCCTCTCGAGGGTGCAAGAGTGTGACATCTTTATTAGCTTGCTGATAGCCATCCACCTGGTTCTATATGCGCCCGGATCTGGGCTCGATGGCATTTCAACTAGCGGCAGGGATATCATAAAATAGGAACCAAGCATCAAGATCGACTGCTTGACTTCTCCTGTGCTTGCTAAATTTGCATCGTAGCCGGCGATAACGCGGGCGTTCTTCCCTCAACGCGTGTCCATGCGCCACGCCACAATGCCGCGGTCCCGTGGCGGTGCGTTCTGCACCAATCAAATGCGCAAGGCCTGAGAAGTGACGTCTCGCTTTGCGCGCAGCAAACGCTGGCGTGACCTGCACGGAAATTGTTATAAGCGCAGAGTTTCTCACTTGTGCATGATTTGAATTTCTGCACGTAATACATAGTACTCGATACCCAGCGTTCATCAACTCTGCATTGTTCGCGCGCATCACGATACCCAGGACGTCGTCACAACACCACAACACCAGAAACGGTCCACAGCACGTCGCGACTAAATCGCAAATCGCCAACATGATCAAGACAATCCTCCTCATCCTCGTCACAATCTTCCGTACGCGCGCATCCCCTCTCCCAGTGCATCTTCGATAAACTAACCCCCTCCAGTCCCACCCGTGGGTGTCTTCCTCGTCGCAGGCTGCGGCGCCGACCTACTTATCAACATCCTGCTCACCTGCCTTGGGTCCGTCTCCCTCCAACGCCTAAGCATACCATACTGACCCGCCCAGCTACTTCCCCGGCCACATCCACGCCTTCTACATCGAATACGTCTTCTACAAGCGCCGCGACGAGATCCGCGCCGGCACCTACGACGGCAGTCTCGCGCCGGGCGTGTACAGCACCAAAGTCCAGAACGGCGGACAGAGGAACGTTGCGCAGCCCGCTCCTGTCGCCGCTGCCGGTGTCCCGCCTGCCCAGCAGGGGTATGGCACTACGACTGTTTAGAAGACAGTGATGACGTCTACGGGCGAGGTTGAGACGAGACCGGCGATTGTACGGTTTGAGGGCCTAATGGGGGACGAGGCGGGGCTTGTGCCCGTGGAGGGCGCTGTTGCGCTGAGAGGGCCGGGTGTGCTGGTGTAGTGGGGAAGGAGCGTGTAGGAAGTTGTTATACCCAGAGTTTTCGAGCTCATTGTTACAGTCGAAGGTTGCCAAGAGTCGGTACTGAATCGAATGGGATCGCTTGATGGTTTACCATGTCGTCAGGCGCATGGAATGTGGAGTGTGTGACTACACAAGCTGTGTTTCGTTTACTGGTCCTGTGGACGTGTGGATGATGTGTTCTGTGATTGTCATCTTCGCAATAGGACCGCAACGGACTGTCCTGACATCATGCATGACTTTGAAGTTTATCCGTGGATCGCAAAGTTAGTGTCGTAAACCTAAAGTGACTACTAGCGGAAGTTAAGCTTGGACTATGAAGTCAGATGTGACAGCTAGGGCGTAATCCTGGTGCCTGTTGCTTGCCGGAACGCTGGGGTGACGGCTGCAGTGATGCGATGATACCTACCTATGCGAAGTGGCTTCTGACCATCTTCATCCAGGGTCAGGGCTCACTTGCAAGATGTCGTTGTAAGGTACCTAATACGCAGCGGCGTCGGTCGCCTTGCATGCGCGTCATGCCTAGGTGTACTCATCAAGTCCCCGCAAGGTACCCCTTCCCAAATGAAGTCGCATGCGTATCCTACATCATTACCCTTTGACAATTTTTCATGACTCGTCTCCCACCGCACCTCACAACTACCCTGCTGCAGATGCAGGTACTGGCAGTCGTCACTGGCGGAACTCTCGTCCGGCCGGTGAGGATCGCTTCGCACGAAGCCCACACACCCGCCCCGCAAAGGACCGAGCCCACGATCTTCGGCCCTGATTTGCGCGGTAAAACAGGGCCTAAGGGCTGTTGTCCAAGGTCTTGCGGCCGTTGAGTCCGGTATCGAATCTCGAAAGGGCCTTTCGCATTAACCTAAGGGCTGCGATAGGCCGACGAGAAACACCGGTAGATGCCCAACTGGAAGCACTGACTGGTGTGGCCACCGTTGTGTTTGGGCGCGCCGCGTGAACGTGGTGTAGATATGCCCTAATTTAGTGTCAGATGGGTGGCGTGGACCCTGCGTTGCGAAAGCGGTGGGGAGGTTCTGGACTCGACATACTGTAGAAGTACCTCGTCCATCTCTGTAACGAGAAAGGGCCGAGGATGAAGTGAGGGGTTCGGCGTGAGATTGCAAGCAGATGTGATGCAGGTAATTGTGATTGCGCCTTGGTTTAGGAAGGAATGTCAGATCGTGGTTTCGTGAAGAAATCTCAAGACGCGGTTCAGAATGTGATAAGTGCCTCAAAGCACATGGTACTTGTATTCAAAGGTATCTTATCCAAATGTGCCGTTACCCAACACCATGCATAATTGAGAATAGTCGTAATCCGAAACGCCTCGAAATGCTGATTACCACACTAAATGAATAACAAATGATGAGGTCGATACCTGACCAACCTCCGCTGATTGTGTGCAAGAAAGCAGCGTCATGAGAGACAACATTATGAGTCGGTGGAGGAGACAGACTCGGCCCGCTCAGCATCAGTCGACTGGGTCATGCCTGTTCGTCGGCGTGCAGAGTTGGTAGCAGTGCTGAGCTGTCGCTTGGTGTGCTCGTGCATAATCCTTAACATGTTAGACGCGATCGATGCTGAGTGAAATTTGACATACCTCTGGTAGGCGGACATAGCATCCTCGGGGTGATCGATGTCAAAGTTGTTGACAAAGTTGTGCTGAGCGCTTATGGGCTCGGCGAAGTTGTCGGTGACATATACTTGAGCGGCGGATGAAGACATTTTGCTTGATGTGGTTGTTGGGATTTGAAGAAGGGTCAATGATTATATTGTGGAAGTGAAATAGTGCGGATAAGGCTCGATTGAAGTGATGGAGTGGCTTGTTTTGGATCTCGATGAAGTGCGAGAGGCCGGAATTATATACAATCCGCTCTAACCAGAGCCACTATTTCATATCGCAGGCGGACAACAGCCAGGCTACCCTTCAGTGTTGCCGGTCATGTCCGCACATGGTAAGAGATCAGCACAGCTTTCGGCACACACTGGCTCACCCTGGTTCAAGGCTTACCGTCAAGATCTACAGGGTCCTACTTCTTCCGTGAGTGTAGACTTGGCCGTTAGACAGAAATGTGCAGACGTGATTAGTGCGATGCTCAGATCCATGTGTCGAGGCGGGGAGGCCGTCGTCATCGGAGTCTTGGGTGTAAATCTTGACCTCACTCTCCACGTCACCAGCGAGCGCCCCTGACCGTGCATGTCCAGGGTCTTCGGACACAGAATGCACTAGACTGCAGGCTGTGGAAACCCTGCCAGTGAAACGTGGCCAGGCACAGACCGCATGCGCTCATTGGCGTCGCAGGCTAGGTAATGGACAGTTTTCCGGTCTCCAACACAACCTTGAAGGCGCTGTGGATGGCAGGCCATCCCGCTGCACGTTCGAATTTCACCGAAATTGGGAGTGCTGAGTGGGGGTCTTTCAATAACCACCACGGCAACCAGATGGTGATTCGTGAAACGTGAAACGGCAACGTCTATACTGCACTGAGGGCTGCCACTCGCAGAACGACGCCTTTGCGCTTTGCTGCCACCCACCGTCTCTGGGACGCCGCGCCACAGTCCCCACGACAATCACACTGCACCAGACGTCAGACCTGCGCTCAGCAATTCAACAATGGACCACACAGCGGCAGAGACCCAGAAATGCGGAATCTCATCACAAGGCGGGTCTCACCAAAAAGCCCCCCGTCGTGCGCCTCGAGAGGCAAGCGTCGTCTGGCGTCATACCTACTCGATGCGGCTGAGTACCAAGGCCTGCTAGATCTAAATCAGCCTAGCAAATTATTAGTCTCATGCAGGGCACCAGCCGTTGCGCTCATAAGGGTCCAAACGACGTCAAAAGTGACGATGTAGCAGGAGGACTTCCCGTGAAGCCTCACATTGCAGGCTCTCTTTCAACTCAGTATCAACAGACGCAGGTACCACAAGGTGACTGTGGTACAGATAACGATGTCATCCAATAACTCGTACGACACAAGATGAAGTTGGCCTCCAGGCAGTGCGCAACTGCAGTCAGTGCGCCTGCCACTTCGTTCTGCGTGGACCGGCACAATGCACTGCAATTTTTACAGATTCAGCAGAATCTACAGACTTTGCACCTGGACCAAGATGCGAATTCGCAAAAGGGCGATCGTGGAGCTGCAGCAAGCCAACCCGAGGTGGATGGATACAAGCCATCAACGAACGGTTCTTTTAGCTGCGTTTATTCCCACCTCTCCTTCCATCTTCCTTCGTGACGCGCATGCCCCGCTGCACGGCCTTCCATCAAGTACTCCCTTCGTCACGGCTGCTTTTCTGCGCTGATGCGCTCCAGTGCTGCGATGAGCATGAGTTTCAACAAGTTGTCTCGACCGTCTAGATCAGCAGGCCTAAAATCCTCCCTCCACCCCGTAATCCACCTCTGTAACCTTCGTCCCGCGCTTGCAGAACATGTCAATCTGTAGATCTCCAAGCCATCGGTGACCACTCACACCCACAACAGTCTCCCCCTTGCTCACCAAGCGTCACAACCCCACTTCTTTCGTGGAGAACCGACGTCAAACTATAGAATATGCGGCACCTGGGCCGAGTGCATCGTGATGCATCTGATAACAATCAGATTAAGTTTGTGCGTCGACCACCAGCACAGCGCATCGAGAAAGATTGGAGCGCATCGAGAAAGATTGGAGCGCATCGAGAAAGATTGGAGCGCATCGAGAAAGATTGGAGCGCATCGAGAATAATCGCAGCGCATCGAGAATAATCGCAGCGCATCGAGAATAATCGCAGCGCATCGACTGGCTTCAACGAGACTCAACATTGACATTCGCGGTTTACTTTCGAGACAGAAATCGGAGATGGCGGTGCTCCTCTTGTGTTGAAGTCCCTAAGATGACATCGTTTGCGCCTCGCACAGCGGGTCAGAACCACTCAGTCTCCTCCAAGACCAACAACACGGAATCCTCCCAAGAGCCCCTGCCCGAAGCCTTGCACATCCCGCGACGAGCTTCACAAGCGGCAAGCCGCGTCGCAAACCCGCCTTGCTGGCCGATTCAGTCCTTCCACTTCTGACATGCATCCAAGTGGAGACCTCCATGACCTCGCGTGCCACTTTTCTAACCTCCCCCTAACAGCCTCGCACGCAGCGAGTCTTTGCTTTACATCCAGACAACTTGTAGTGGGCCAATGAAACGAATCGAGAACGGCTCGTTCTACCATCCGAGGCATGCATCGCATGCTTCCACTGTGCTTCGACCGTGCTCCAACACAGAAGCTCGGTATCGAATGCCACCTTTTCGGGTCGTCTCAAGTTGCGCGTATCCACACTCCCTCTCCATCGTGACGACATAGCCCCCGTTCGGTGGTGATCCGACGTCAGACATGGTCCACGGGTTGACGCAGCGCGAAGCGCCCGCCCCTCAGATCGATTTGTTTGACGCTTCCGCGGCTACGCCGTTCGCCCCACTGTTCCTGCATTGGAGCGACCTGGAGCACAGTAAAGTCTTGGCTGCCGTAGTCACTGACGTTAGAGATGAGGTTATGCGGAGTAGGCGAAAAAAGGACGAGACGGGAGTATTTTGGGATGCAATTGCATTGCATGCATGTTGAGCGGGTTGGGATGGGCGTATTTAGGAGCAGGTTGGGGAGGAGAGGGCGTATGTCATAAGAACATCGAGATCGAAAAAGTGAACTAACGATGTGCGACCGTCCGCTCCTACTCGCTTGAACAGCATTCTCGAGCTGTCGACCGTGAAGAGGTATCGCTGATTCTTTTGTAGATACAGAGTTCGCGTTACTTCTAATTACATCCTTGGAAATTCCTAACCAAAACGACACTCCATCACGCCTCTAGGAATCCGCCGACATATTTCCAAGCTCCTCGCATGCGCACGCATGCCTTCTCAACATCGATCCTCAATCCACCGTACAACCCTATGTCATATTGACCGCCCGGAATGTCTGATACTTCGGAGTCGATGGTGAGCGGCTTCAGTGGTTCAGACCGAAGGTCACAAGGCCTCGTTTCTTCTTGTTGGCAGATTTACAGTGCTACTGCCGTTGCACGAGGGTGGTTTACATAATATTCGAGTGCTCGTGAGCCATGCAGCTTTTACTTTTCACAAGCTACGTTCCGATCGGAAGGCGCGGCACGACATTTTCTCTTCCAGGCCAGATAGAGGACTGTCCAAAATCTTGATACCGTCAGGCAGCAGGTGTGCATCGGCCTACTCTTCGGCGATCTCTTCCATGATTTCGCCCCGGCTATCTTCTGGGTAGCATTGATAGTACCTCCTGCTTTTGTATGTATTCGTGTAAGCAGGCTCGTCGTCATCGTTGCGATAATCGATATGAGAAGTTCAATTCCAAGGCGGATCGTTCGTTCGAGGCGCCATTGGAGGATTTTGTCAAGACAAGGAAAGATTTCGCGGCCTCCTCCAACTCGAGATCCGGTGCAGTGTGTTGGGATCGTGAGTTTCGTTAATTTCCGGAACAAGCCGTTAAAGAAAGGGAGCCTGCTGCATTTAGACGTTCGCTCTGTGGCAGCGGATGTTCAAAGACTTGACTTGATTGGCAGTAGAAACTGCTGCTAATAAGTCAACAAGCGATTCTATATACAACAGCGTCCGTGTCGTTTGCTACAGACAATCTCCAGATTGTCCGCGTTCGGACAGGACTCCAGGAATTTGACCACATCACAATCGACGGTCAGAGTGCTAGCTCCTAAGTCGTAATGGTGTCGGTGGTTGCGCAGCAGTTTCGGGAGTCCGTTGTTGGGTACCATGGTGATGCGTAACTAGCGCAGACTCTCCAGCTGGAGAAAATAATCGAAGAAGACTTTGAAGCCGATCTGCATTCTTCTGGATGTCGAAGTATCGAGATTGGATTGTACATCGACTCGACACACATATTGAGCCAGGTTTGCCGGGCTCGGGAGAAGACGACCTTCATGTCGAATGTTACAACTTTACCCCAGGTCAAGAGACTTCGCCAGCTGACTGGGACCTTGAGACTTTGTACTTGACGGAATAGTCTGGTCCACTTCTTCAAGTCCTCAAGTCGTTCTCGAACATTGCCACCGTAGCAGTCGCAGGACAATGCTTCGACCCTAGTAGATGGCAGTGCCTTTAGCAACTCCATTGCCGAAGCCGTGACGTAACAGAAGCCATTGCGCTTGTTGCAGGTGATATTCAATTTGGTCACGTTTGGACGAAATTTCAGCAGCTCGAGACCTTCACAGTCGACAGAAAGGTTCATCAACAGCTGTGGCCGAACCAACCTTGCAAATCTGCGGTTGACCAGAGCGAGTGCCTTCAGAGGCTTCTATTTGCGCAAAGAAAGTCCGTCCCGGTTCTGACGGTCGCGACCGTCAGGGAAATTGAGGATGATTAACCAGATATCGCAATTGAGGTCTGCGAAGGTCGTTGTTGGTGCGATGGGCGTTGCCATCGGGCGGTGCTGAAGTTGATCGATGAGGACTGAAAATGTGATTTCGATTCGAAGATTGCTGCGCATCGATAAGAGGACAGCTACTTATAATTCATTCAGCAGAAGGTCGCATACGACGTAGCTTTCTGTGCAAAGTTCGGGACGCTGGTGGACGGCCTACAGGCGTCGACACTCACGTGCACAGCTCGTCTGTGTTCCTGGGGGACCTAAGGCAGGAAATGAAAAGAGCCTCAAAAGCAGGTGCTCAAGGCAATGACACAGACGATGTTTTTGCTGCCTTTCGACAGAATAAAATGAGAACGAAGCTAGGCATGCATACCAGGAACGAATTATTGGTCTATACCCATAATCCGGAGCACACTTTCTTTTACTCTTGTCCCACTTGCCTTATTCCGTCCAAAGTCTTCTGATGAGCTTCTCCCGCCCTACCGCCGGGAAACAGAAGATCAAGTTGACAGAACTACCAGTACTCCATTTCAGACAGTTGCTGACGTATCCACATGTCCTGCGAAGCGAATAAAAAATCGTTAGCTCTGCAGATCAAAGCGAGCGCTTTAAATGGAGGTAATGGGTTGAATGCAGTTGAGTAGGCCTTGCAGTGGATATGCTGGACACTCGATCCCATTAAGAACCATCTTCATGACGTCGGAGTCGAGACCGTCCAAAGTGGTGGGAGATGACAAGGTAGCCGCTATATCGAGCCTTATGAGATAGAAGGTAATACCCGCCTGATATCTCGGCAAGTGGGTGCTTGTGGTCGTCCGATGGTGCCATCAAGTTGTGTTACACTTATCCCAAGCCTTTTAATTGCACCATCAGGTGCCAAGCCTCACGTGCATACCTCGCTGCATACAACGACCGCTTCTTTCTCTGCCCGATAGTTCGCCCATTCGGAATGATTGGTACAGACATCAATATCTTCTCTTTTTCGTTCCCAGACCCAACTCAAGTCGTCATTGCCGCTGCAGCCTGCCAACCGCCGCGCAACTCTCTCATTCCCGAGCCAGCACTCCCTCAACCGCTCAATACTCGCAAATGCCAGGCGTACAACATTGTTCTCAGCCTGAACCCTATGCACTTCATTGTGCAGCCAAAGCACTCGTCGCTGCGCCTCGGTAGAGCATGCTGTTATGCTGCGCTTCCAGACTGCACGAAAGCCCACGTCGAGGTTGCCTACTTTGTTGAGCTTGAGGGTCTTCAGGTCCCTGAGGTTGTGGCCTAGAAGCTGCATAATGGTAAAAATGGATGCGTGGTAGCAGAATGCGTCGCTTCGCATATGCAGATGCTGGAGACTAGGGAAGCAGGGTACGAGTGCTGCAATCTCTTCCGCGGACCATTTGGCTGTCGTGTCGAAGTGTGTAAGCTGTGGGTAGGTCCGCTGGCTGCCGACTAGCTGAGGATGTAGTGGCAAAAGTCGGGTAGGTACGTTGAGGTAAGTTTCGATCATGCAGGATGGTCCGTCTTCGACGACAAGGTGCCTCAGGTCTGGACAGTGGGATGCTAAAAATGCAGCTGCAGAAGTGACGACCAGTGTGTTGATACCTGGTAGCAACAACGTTCGTACGTCCTCGACTGCCTCAAAAGCGCTTACAAACAAGTCCACGTTCCTCTTCATCATCGTTACTTCCAGTCTGTTCAGGTGCTTCAATTCCTGGACACACGCAAGAAGCTCCAGGGCGTCATTGCTCGACACGTACTTTCCTGAGCACCACCACCACATGGATCCAAACATGTCGATCTTGAGGGTCTTTGCGTATTGACAGACAAGCGGGGCGCTGCTGAGCTGGCTCAATGGTCGATTGATGTACAGGGCCCTGAAAAGAATTGGACTGAAGACATCTCGAAGCCGGCGGTTGACACTCGCCAGCACCTTGATTGGAGTTTCGCCTTCTGCGCTCTGTAGACGAAGACAGTCGCAGATCATAAGAAGCATATCCTCGCAGAGATTGGCCAGGGTAGAATGATGGTTATTCATCTTGTATGAAGATCTGAGCCGCTGGATTTGGGCGACAGCAGCAAGTGGAAACCTATACACCTCCAGATATGGTTCAAGAAGTACGCACGAAAGGATGGAGAATAACGTCAACCAAGCTTCCGAGGTCAGATTAGGAAGCTACCCCACATTGACATGCATGCTCGTTGCCTTTTGTGGTTAGTTCATAGCAAGCTTCGCAGCTGTCGAAACGCTGAGCTCGAGGCGATCCCGATCATTTGCGTTGTCATACAATTCATACCTCGTCAGTCATAAGATCGTGCTACAATACAGCTCGTCAATGGTGTTGTGCATGCAATCCATGCATTTGCAAATCCATGATGTATGCGCCCCCAGTGTCATCATCGAATGACAATAGTCTGAACAAATAGAACCACATCAGCCGAAGCTTCACACTGCACCTGCAGTCACTTTGCCTTTTCCAATGCCTTGCGAATGTATTAACATCTCACGAAGGCGAGTCTCTGCTTTAGTCAACTCTTGCTGCGTGTCCTGATTTAGGCCTGTTGCACGTGGCCACGGTAGCCATGAGGCCAACGAGGTTATGGTGTTTGATCGAGATTTTGAGTTTGACTGTCCAACAGAAAAAGTTGCAGTCGACCAGTTGCGACGATGCACTGTCCTTTGTTGGGATGTCCCAGTCCGTGGTCGTAGACCACCCCATGTGTTGTCAGACTCTGGTAGGTCCTGTAGCGCAGATGCATCGAAAGCGAGATGTTTGGAGGCCTGTGGTGTAGTTTCGATGGTGATAGCGGGGTGGTCTTCAGTCTGCGATGCTGTCCTGATCGTCCACGCTGGGCCTTGTGGGCGTTGCTGTTCCTCGTGTCTCGAGCTGCTAGCTTCAGGATGTGCGAAAGTGTTGTCCTCCAGAGATTTTCTCTTCCCACTGCTGCCGCCACTAATGACGCTCTTCAAGCTGCCGTAAGCGGACCGACTTCTTTTCCTCTCGCCATCCTCAGATGTCGTGCCTCTACCCTCTTGGGCTAACCGTTCGCTGGAGCTACTCGCCTCTGGCACCGCCATCAATGTGTTATTTGCAGCCGTCCACCCCTGACTGATACGAGACAATCGGCTTCGTCCTGCTAACGCTCCTGTACTGGCAACCCAGCCCGGTCCTGCGCCTGTTATCTCACCTTGTGGAGGAAGGTGCGCGTCGTACTCGTCAGCCAGGCTCATTCGGCTCCTGGCACAGATCTCGGCAATAGCATCGATGGCGTCTCTAATCTCCGGGTCAACTGCACGGAGAATGGCTGAGAAGGAGAAGTCCTCAATAGCAGGCAGCTGTTCATTGTGACGCGCCAACCCAGCTGAAAGAGCAGAGGCATTCGATTGGCCGTTCATGGCGAAGGAGCGTGGGGTGTTGAACCCAGAACCTGGCCGAGAGGTGTGTCGCGACCCTGAGTATGTTCGCACTACAACTGGCTGACTTGTGACCGTTGTTTTGCTGGATGTAGATTTCGCCGGCTTGCCTTGCGAGTGAAAGGCGGGGGCGTTGAGCGCACGAATAGCAGCAGATTGTAACGGAGGCAGGGTATTCGTCAATGTCGTAGTCGTACTGGGCACCGAGCCTGTACTCGCGGCCAGATCGTTATGTTGCTCATGGGCGTCGGCATGCGTTGCGTTGGACGGTATCGCGATGTTCACGGTCTCGTGGGTAGAAGCAGAATTGTGCCCCCAGAGCGTCGAAAAGACACCCAAAGCTACGGATTGCCTTGTTGTGGTGGCCGGTGTCAATGCTGGTGGGAGCGCGCTCGAGTCCGCTACACCGGCGGCATGGTGGTTTGGGAGAGGGGCAGCAGGGTGCGGGTGCGGAGGCGCCTCGCAGGGGCTGGCAGCTAATCTTATATTCGCCGAACGTTCGGACATTGTGGGCATGCTTTACTGGAGCTGCTGCACGTCAATGCATGGCCGCGATGCAGCGCAGTTCGAGGTGTGAACGTGGACTGTCGTGATCGAAGATGCGCTGGCGAGCGGGGCTTGGCTCGATGCTTTCGTCTCATTGCAGCAGCAGTTTGCGATCATTGGATGAAAACAATACTTGGTCCAAACATCTACCCGGTTTGTCACACCTTCCTTGAGTCTACCTGGCATTTTGATCATTGAGTATGGGTTGTATGGACGTTAAAAGAGCAGGCCGTCATCAGAGCCAGCCGTGTCGACTACCAGTTCGGCATCGGTAGCTTGATCTTGATCAAGCTCAGAACTCAAGAAGGAGACTACGCCGCCCGGCAGTTCGTCTAGGATCTGGATTTCAGCTTTCGTGTTTAACACAAGCATCGTTTGCAGCTCGTGCCTCCACTCCTGCTCAGACCCATCCTCGGTACAAAGGTCCCATTCGAGCATGCAAATTGCCTTCATACGGTCGCGTGCTGTTAGTCTCATCAGGCCTTGAAGCTCGAGAGTCGCGCTTGTGTCTGTCCCACCTTCGTTAACCTGAGCTTGGCTGATATGGTGCCTCTTCACACCAAGCCAGCGCAGGTTGGGTAGACTCAGAGCTGGTGCGTCCTTATGTGCGACATCTTCGTGTGCGAGGCGATACGAACCATATTTGTAAGTCGTCATGATAGCAATGCCATCGGGATCCAGATCCACGAAAGCGTACATTGGTACATGTGGTGCGTGATCGGTTAATTGACGCAGGAAAATTCGAGAAGCCACGTCAGGATAGCCTTTGGCCTGGAACGTGTTAGGAATAGGCCATTGTAAGCATCAGTCGTCCTACAGTAACAGCCAATCCATTGAGTGCCAAGTCCTCCCAATGTGTAGTGCTGATGAGAGCGCGAAACGTCGCCTGAACAATTTAGTACATGCTGTCAGATCTACGCCTGTACATACCTCTTTTTCGATGACGAGTATCCATCGAAGCTGCGTGAGATCCAGCCGATCTGTCTCTCCGATCTTCGGGATAAGCATACCCTCTTTTTCGCTCAGACCATCCACCTGCGTACCGTCTTCACGATGTAGGGTGAAGTATCCAGCAACAAGCCCTTTGGCGGCGGCAGTGACATTGAGTTGATATCTTGAGATGTTCAACGTGCACGCTAGGTCGTCTACATAGCGATCAACGACTGCTTGCTTGACAAACAAGTCCGGATGCTTGTAGTAGATGTCTCGCTTGGTCATGATGGTGTTGTCAACGAGGCCTCCGTGTACGAGTTCAATGATGCGTAGAAGCACGGTGAAGTTCCACGCTTCTTGAGCCGTGCTGCCTGGGAACGAGATCTGGCGCACCTTTGGGGCAGGAGTCGAACCAGCTTTGTGCTTTGCAACCGGTTGTCGTCTCGATATGTTGGCCCGGCTCTTTAGAGTGAATGTCAGTCTCTCATTACCCCCCAGAAGGCCATCGACGATCTTCTCAAGCATAGCTTCAAGACGAGCGATGACCCAGTGTCTGGTGTACAGTCAGTACTTGCTTCTTCTGGCTGGGCGTTCAAGGCACCTGTCGCGTGGCCTTTGCTTGTCGAGGTCCACAGACTGTGCCCTACAATCCACTGGAGTCATTACGGCATCACGCTGTAGTGTGACGAGCGCATCTGCTGGTGTCAGTGGTGGGCTGCTGAGTAGTTGCCAGGAGTCTGCTGTTGGTGATCCAGGGGTGTCAAATAAGTCATCGTCGTCCAGAGTTTGGAGATTGTCAGCAATATCGAGCATCTCTTCGTCATCGTATTCATCGTTCCACAAGTCTTCAAAGTCTTCCTGGGAGTCTGGCGCGCCGAACAGCAAGTCTTGAACATCCTCAAGGTCCATCTTGTGAACATCCTCAAGGTCCATCTTGGCGCAGATATGCAGTGCTTATGAGTCAGTTGCTGGAAGCAGTCAGTGACGGATGAAATCGCAGTAATTGGTTTCTGCGTCGATGTCTCGCGCAACAATTGGTCGGCATCCTTGCGAAGTCGACTGAGTTCGGCTGAGTGGTTAGGAAGGTACGATGTTCTTTAGCGGGGAAGGCATTAACCTATATTAGGCAATCAGCATACATTTCCCCAAAAGACAGCGCAATCGCGATCTTGGCGTGCAGGCAACAACCTCCGGGAATCGCGCCCGCGTCTCTTACGCGCCAACGCGTCCCGTCGCGTGCTCATCCACTATCATCAACGCATTCACCCATTGACGCGTTACGTTCATTGCAACGCTTGTCTGCCCGCTCACGCAATCATAAACGTCCACTGAGCAGTTCACTGTTCCATTCGCACGCGCAACTCCTACGCACAACATGGAAGATCCAACGCCCGTCGTGCCTGTCGTCCAGAAGCGTCCTCGCGAAGAGGACCCCGAGCTGCAGCCATCTACACCAGTCAAGCCCATATCGTCTCAAGCGTCGACACCGTTGTCGGTTCTTTCCAATGTCCAGACACCATCGCCAGCCAAATCGAGTGCTCCCACGACTATTTCATCCACACAAAATGCACCTGGCGCAAGCAATACAGAGCAATCGGTCAAAAAGAAGCGGAAGGTCCTGACACAGAAAGAGAAGGATGACGCAGTTCGCGAGAAAGAAGTCAAGACAAAGGCAAAGGCAGAAAAAGCAGCACAGAAGGAAGCCGAAGCTAAGCTCAAGGCCGACGAGAAAGCTCAGAAAGCTGCGCAGAAGGAGGCAGAGAGCAAAGCAAAGGCTGAAGAAAAGGCCAAGAAAGAGGAGGAGAAAGCGAAGAAAGAAGCTGAGAAGCGTGAAAAGGAAGAAGAGAAGGCGAAGAAAGAGCGGGTAGGCTCGCCGCATGCTACAAGAAGATTGCTGCTAACTCGCTCCTAGTCACAGATGAAGCTTAATGTCTTCTTCATGAAGCCAAAAGTCACTGCCAGCAGTGCTAAACCTTCGGTGGTAGATTCAAACCCTGACTCTACTGCCCCTACTCCTCTATCATTATCATTGGATACCCCTGGAGTTGTTGTTAACACAATGCCTCCCTCCCCACAGAAGTCCATCCATAAGAGTGCGCACTCAGATTACGAACGCTGCTTCCTGCCTTTCTCATTGCCATCTACCGCGACCCTCGCGCCCGCAAACGCATTCATGCAGGATATCGAGAAGCTCAATGCCGCCCGGGCTCGATTGGATCGGCTATGCAAGGACGACAAGGCCGGTCTGTCACCTCTCACAGTACATACCCTGAAGGTCTCGCTTCCAGCGCGTTCTCTGCGAGGTGTGAAAACTGTCACTATAAAGGAGGTTGTCAAGCGTGTGCATGGCTCGCCTGATCGTCCCATCGGTCTGACCAACGACGATGAGACCAGCCGCCAACAGCCACTTGACATGCTGAAGACGATACCTATGAAGTATCTACACTTTAGTGAAGATGTCCGCCCTCCCTACTACGGTACTTACACCAAGTCTTACTCGGCTGCGGCTGAGCGACGGCTCGCCTGCAATTCTGTTTCTCGAATCCGACATGATACCAACTATGACTACGACTCAGAAGCCGAGTGGGAGGAGCCTGAGGAGGGCGAGGATCTCGACTCTGAAGGAGACGACGATCTCGAGGATGAGGGAGATGATGATTTGGACGGCTTCTTGGACGATGAGGAGGACCCCCAGCTCAAACGTCGAATGCTGTCAGGCGACTTGGAACCCGTCAGCACTGGCCTGTGCTGGGAGGATAACAGTGGTGTCTCAAAGCTTAACGATGGCTCTGGTGCTATCTGCACGGACTTCAGGGACTTCAAGATGGAGTTCTTACTTCGTAAGTCGGCGCACATGTTCAAATTTTTCCCTTACTAACATCTTCCCCTCAGATCCATATCCGCAATCCATCGATCCGTTCTCAACAGCGTACTGGGCGCCACCTGCACCCGTTATTACTGCGACCACTGCCACAGCAAGTAAGAAAGCGTCTACCAATGGTCTTATGCAGCCTCCAGCGCGACTGCCGTTGGCGCAGCGGACCATGAATGGGATGCTCAACACTCTCAACCCCAGCTCAGTGCCCTCTGCTATTGCAACCAAGCCTACAGCACTAAAGAAGATGGTTCCTGATGAGCAGCTGCCTGCCTTCAAAGCTGAAATCCAAGGCAAAGATCTCACCAAAATTGGTATGATAGAAGCTCTCAAGAAAGCCTTTCCCAAGCTCCCCAAGGCAGCCATCACCAACACACTTAGCGTTGTTGCTGCGAGGGTTGGGCCTACCGAGAAGGAGAAGCGTTGGGTGCTGATTAACAGTTGAGTGTCCCGCATACCATGGCAGGCCCTCCACACTGCTTCTTTCCTTCCACTGTATCATATGGCTTCGCGGCATGCCGAAGAGGCGCTATCGTCGTGCCCATGTTTTCATTCTCCTTTAAAGTCAGAGTCTGCACATCTCAGCGACCAGCATAGCGAGAGGCGTTTCCAGGTTCTACATTATGTAAAGGATATCAACGCATTTCAAAATCACGGCGTTACTGTAAGAGGCATTTCAGCTCTCAGCAACGCAGAGCCTCATGTCGAGAGCAGGATATACATATGTAGCTACACCAGACCACATTGATACTACTACGAATACATCTAGGCCTAATCCTGCGCTTGTTGTCAGACTTGACGCATCTGCGTTAGTTTAGCCTAGACGCGAGCCACAACCCTGAGCCACGCGAGCCTTGGTCCCTATCCTCCTCGGAGCCTACAGCAGCGCGCCCTTTACAAACTGTAAGTAGAAGCGAACGCGAGCGATTGACAGCCCGGCCATGTCAGGGTGGTCCAACGTCGTCATTTGTAATCAAATCACGAAATTCAATGAATTCTCGAACGTTATTTCCGAATGTTGACGTCCATGTCTGCTTCTGGTTCCGGTCACACTGCAAGACGCTTTGACGCGGCACACCTTCTGGGGCTGTTCGAGATCCTGGAGGGCTTCAGACGACCTCGTGGGCGCGGGTCTGAGAACATTAATTGGATCATCGCACATGGTTCTTCGGGAAATTTGCCTGCATGCACATCGTCCCGCGCGGTTGCCCACCCGGCTGCAAGACGTTGGTGTGGCTGCCAACTCCGAGTGTGAGGCCGCAACACCTAATGGGGTGTGCGAGGCGAAGTGGACTGATGCTTCTGAAGAGCAATTCCCGAGGTCTGCACCGGCTGCAGCAGCACTTGTGGATTGGATGCTGCTTGCTCGAATCCGGCCGCACAGCTGTGCCTGCGCGGCGCGCAGAGCTGTAAACAAACTCGGCAAACATGGCACATTATTGGCGACGCGGAACGGCAGGGCAGCGAATTGCCATGTGGAAGGCACACAGGTTTTGCACGCTGCGCTCACGGTTCGCGTGTCATGGGCCGTCTAGCGCTAGAAAATCTAGACCAGGGGCTGCCGCTGTGCCATGCAGCGTCGACTCGAGGGAACATCAGGGAAGAACAGTCTATCAAGGAAGAACAGCAAGGTCAGGATCTGGAGTTAAGAAGATGGGGTCAGTGAGCCGCGAGAGCTGCAGCGGTCCACGAACCGCGGTGATGGCACGGTCTGGCGCTCGCGGACTGTCCCGACTTCGAGAGCAGAGTGGGAGCATACGGCAGGCATGTTGGCAAGGAGGTGCTGGTCGCACGCCCTGGACTGCTGGCTGTAATGATTGCTTCGGCTCGGCGGTTCCTGACTCGGGCCGGCGAACATGAGTCGCAGCAATGAAAACGGACCGCGTGGGCTGGATATGATTTGCAGCAGTGAGGATGCATGCTGTCGAAACTTAAAGCAAAACGATGCTGGGGGGAGGTATCTGTGGGCGACTTCATGTTCGTATCACGTGCCTTTCGAGACTGGAGGCAATTGTATTGTACAATAGACAGGTGGACTCGTCGGAGGGCTGGCCACTTCAGGCGCTCTGGTCTCCACGGAAGGGCATACCCGCAAGCCGGCGAACCCGCAGCCATGGATTCGTCTGCGAAGGCTTGACCCCTGGCACAAAGGGCGCGGTAGTGTTGGTGTCTCGAGCGCCTTGGGCATCAACGAGATTGAGATGAATCTCTTCAGTGAGTGAGACTGTGTCTGCGTTTGTGAGATGCTTGGACAGGTGCAACTGTCACACAGCACGCTGGCAAACCTTCGAGTAGGTACTTGCCTGCTGATCAAGTGCATGTCAAGCTGAAGGCCTGGGTTGGCATTGCGCCGCACAGTGCTATGCTGCAAGCGGGTGAGAGCCGGTGGCTACCTAGGGAGCCTTGGAGACATCTCGGGGCTTACTGCAAGGAGGTGGTGCTGCGGTGCCGTGAGATGGACGCTATGGAGACGGCGAGATGGACACAAGACGCGAGAAGGCCTTAGCTCTGTCCACAGTAGTGCAGTGGGCGGGCCAGGTTCGTGCCTGAGGAACACATGCAGCGACGTTGCTTGCGTGTGCACTGTGCGCCATTCTCGGTGGAGCGAACAGACCCTGCGGCAACGTCTCACGAACGCAGCACTGCAGCAGGGATAGCTGCGTGTCGTCGAGCGCGCACAGCTGCCACAACAGATGCCACGACTCAGGAGTGGACGCCGAAGCGAGCGCGGCCGCTAGACTGCATACCGTGAGGCCCTGCGAGGCGCGCTGTTGCACAGGAGGGTGCTACTGCCACTACTGGCCAGCTGGTCGAGGTGCGCGACTATGTGCAGCATTTGATTAAGGCTGGAGCACCGCGCTGCCAGTGCACGCGCTTACTGCCCAATCGCGGGCTCCCCGCGGACTCCTTGCATAATCGACCGTGACCGGTCGGTTCCAGTTTCTTTGTCCACACAATCCCAGGAGCACCCGGCAGCCTCCCGGCAGCCCACCGCGCCAGGGCCACCCAGCACTCGCAGGCGGGCTGGCAGGCTCGCGGGCTTGCGGGCTCGCGGGCTGCGCCAACTGAGTCGGGGCTCGTTCGTTCTTCTGAACTGCTGTGGATCGCTCCTGCGCGCCCTCGACAGACCGGGCCTGTGTTCCACATCTCCTCTGCTGGAGCGCCGCCAGCGTTCTCCCTCCTGCCCTCCTGCCTGCCACCCCCCACCTGCCCTCGACTGCTCCTGCCCGCCGCCATGCGTCTGTTCAACCGCAAGAGCTCCAAGCCCACCATCTCGCCGGGCTGCAGCCAGCCCAACTCGTCCAATGGCTCGTTGCGCTCCCCTGGCCCCTCCACCGCCAACGGCTCGCGGCCCACCAGCTTCCCCGACGTCCCTCTGCCTCGCGCCCCGGACCCGGCGCTGGACCCGGCGGGCTACCTGAGGAGCATCTACGCCGTGCGCGACCGCTCGCGCCTGGTGCTGGAGAAGGCCAAGAAGAACCAGCTGAAGCACTTCGCCGTCGACATGACCAAGTTCAGCGACGTGGCCAGCTTCGTCGTCTCGATCGTCAAGGTGCATACCCGCCGCGCAGCTGCCTTCGGGCCTACAGAGGGCCTGCAGCACCTGCGATCGCGCCTGCAATGGCAGTGCTGACCCACCCGCAGAGAGACTACGCCCCCGACTACGCCTCGATCCCGCCCCACGGCCGTTGGCAGCACTTCGAGGTCGGCGGCCGCCCGCGCATCGACCAGCTCATGGCCTCATGGCCGTCGACGGTCGACAACTCTGAGCGCACCCGCCGCCTGCTCGACCTGTTCCTCGTCTCCGTCCTCCTCGACGCCGGCGCCGGCACCAAGTGGCAGTACAAGAGCAAGGAGTCTGGCAGGATCTACAGGCGCAGCGAGGGCCTTGCCGTTGCCAGTCTCGAGATGTTCAAGGCCGGCACCTTCAGCAGCAACCCCAAGGAGCCCTGCCAGGTCGACAGCGCCGGCCTGAGGAGGCTGGACCTGGCCATCATGGCGCGCGGCCTCCAGGTCAACGACTCGAATCCCATTGACGGCCTTGAGGGACGCACGAACCTGCTCATCCGGCTCTCCGATGCGCTGCAGAGCCAGGAAGTCTTTGGTCTTGAAGCACGCCCTGGAAACATGCTTGGTACATGACCTCCACACACGACGCTGCGGCGCATGCTAACTCTCTCAGACTACCTTCTCTCGCACCCCACCACCCAGGCCTCCTCGGTCCCTATCATCCCAGTCCCCACCCTGTGGAACACACTGATGGAGAGCTTGACACCCATCTGGCCCGCAACACGAACCCAGATCGACGGCATTCCCATGGGCGACGCATGGCCTTGCTCGGTCATGCCCTCTCACCCGACGCACCCCTGGGAGAACATCGTCCCCTTCCACAAGCTTACCCAATGGCTCACCTACTCCCTGATGGTTCCAATGACCAAGCTCATGAATGTGCACTTCGCCGGCACCGAACTGCTGACTGGGCTGCCCGAGTACCGCAATGGGGGTCTGTTCATCGACACTGGACTGCTGACGCTCAAGCCTGACGACCATAAGCGCGGTGTTGCGCAGTATCAGCTGAATGCCCAGGTCAAGGGACAGCCCAGCATGGAAGTTGTACCTATGTTTGCCGCAGAAGACGACGTTATTGTCGAATGGCGCGCAGTTACAGTCGGCTTGTTGGACGAGCTCCTTGTCGAAGTCAACAACTCGCTGGGACTGAGTGGGCGCGAGAAACTGAGCTTGGCCCAGATGCTAGAGGCCGGCAGCTGGAAGGTAAGCTTCACTACCCTGTCACATTGGCAAACTGAGACTAACACAACGCAAGGGGGGTCGAGAAATCGCAGAAGTGTCGCGGCCAAATACGAAGGAGCCGCCTATTATGATTCTGTCCGATGGAACTGTTTTCTGAGATACCCCTGAGATTCCTCTCCCGCTTTGTTTCGTTCTTTGGTTTCTATGGCATGCACTACACGCACGCCGTACATTTGGACCATTTACACCACCGTTGACAGTGGCTCGACTGCAGTCAATTTGGAAGTTTATGATGCACGATCTCGACGGTCGGCACCACGGTGGCTTTCTGGTTTCATGGCTTGAGCGGCGCGTCACCCTTCATTGGCGTGCCTGCTAGCCTACTGCGATGTCCTATGTTCTTCACTTCTACGTGGGACATGTCTAGATGGTAGGCATTTAGGGCACGGAAAATGGATCTGTAAAATAGTAAGGATCTTGGTCTAGGACTATTACGCGCTTAAAGACGCAGCATTCTGCGAATCGATGATCAGTCGACGTAATACGAACTGGTCTCACACTACTGCGCGCCAATTGCTCATCCCACATTGATGCTTTCGTATGAGAGTCGAGGAGGAGGTCAGGGGTTGCGGCTGTGCAAGCCGTTGCCCCGCAATCAGATGCAGAGCGCACTTGCCAAGCCAAGGATTGACAGTGCGTCCAAGCTCCAGCTCCTTCTTCCACTTACAAGCTAGTTGTTGTGCTACGCGCGTTGTCTGACATTGCACACGATCGTCATCTAGTCTCTCGCTTTATTAGTTATACGCGAACATTGCTACTACCCCTCGTCACGATAGCCGTTGTCACTTCGTACGTCATCTGATACCTTCGTTTCACCGCTCACCACGCCGCACCATCCCACCAGCCTCTTTACTTCTAGCCTTCTGCTAGGGGACCCGACGTCAACGTCAGATCCTTGATCACTTCCACGGGCCTCTATCCGTTTCCGCGCGTCGATCAAACACTCGTACACGATGAACTCTCAGAAACGCCAGAAGCAGCGCAAGGTGCTGCTGATGGGCAAGAGTGGAGCTGGCAAGTCGTCGATGAGAAGCATCGTCTTCAGCAACTATGTCGCCAAGGATGTCCGCAGACTCGGCGCTACTATCGACGTTGAGCACAGCAACATCAAGTTTATGGGCAACCTCATGCTGAACTTGTGGGATTGCGGAGGGTATGTATTCAAGAGCTGTGACTGCGAGTTTACCATTTACTGACGGTGCACAGTCAAGATGGCTTCGTCGAGAACTACCTTACACAGTCACGTAGCCATGTGTTCGGCTCCGTGGCCGTGCTCATCTTCGTCTTCGACATCGAGTCCCGCGAGTTTCAAGCCGATGTCGTCTCCTACTCGAACATCATCCGAGCTCTTCACGAGTGCAGCCCCACCGCCAAGGTCTTTTGTCTCATTCACAAGATGGATCTGGTACAGGCACGTCTACGAGAGGCCATGTATCACGAGCGCTCAAATTACATCCGAGATGCCAGCGAAGGCTTTAGCGACACAGTCGAGTTCTTCCCCACGAGCATCTGGGACCAAAGCTTGTACAAGGCGTGGACCAAGATCATATACTTCCTCATCCCGAATGCAGGTACCATCGAAGCTCTTCTGTCGCAGCTGGCCGAAATCATCGACGCCAGAGAGCTAGTCCTGTACGAGCGCACGACTTGCCTCACAGTTGCGCACGTTACCCGAGGAGATGGCGAGGACAATCCATTCCACGATCGTTTCGAGCGCATCTCTAGTATCCTGAAAACGCATAAGCAGAGTATGGCCAAGCATACAAACATCCCAGCCGGAAGCGCCAATTTCGCCGAAATGCAAATCAAGACCGGCAGATTCATGTTTTTCATCACACGACTCACGGAGAACACCAATCTTGCTGTCACCATACCACCCTCCGAGCAAGTCTTCAATGCTGCGCGCGTCAATATCTTCCAGGTTCGCCCCAGGTTCGCCGAACTCGATATCGCCTCTAAACCGCGCCCTCCAGTTCAGCAGGCCTTCGCCGGCTCTGCAGGCACCGTGGAGAGCAGTAAAGGCAAGGAGAAGGTTATGGGCTAGAACACTGAGCCTGATCCTGAGCCCATCGAGGAGATGAGCAACAGATTGTTCGGTTTCAGGGTTGGAGGCTGTACCACAAAATATGCCGACGACCTGAAGAATCTGAGTGAAGAATCAAAACAGCTTCCGGAGCTGAGGGGAGGTGGCGACAACAGAGAATTTGAGCGGTATCACCCACGAGAAAGAGCCAACTTTGAGGCAGTGAAGCATCGCCTGAGCCCTGAAAAGAGACGACACATTGAACGCTGGTTCGATCGTGCTGCTGATCTGAATCCTTCCTGGGTCCATCGTTCCACTACTGTTTATGGCCAACCACCCCTCACAACAACTGCAATGGCGCAGCATCTGAGCCTTTCCACAGTTTTGAAGATCAGTTTAAAAACAAAAGTCGAACGTTGGTTGAACTCGATCAATAACGACTCTCTACCAGAGCACGAACCCTCGACGCCTCCAGACGTCTCTGATGACGAACATGCTCGCGGAGACGGCAACGGACAGAAGGGGGTAGAAACCACTCTGGTGTTGAGAGGGGGTGGCGATAATTATGAATGGGACCTGCAGCACGAACGGCGTCGAATCGTCATCTACCTTCAGGATAGAAGGAGGCTAGTGCTCCTTGAATTACTCGAAGGCGCCGATACTGGAACTCCGATCCGTATGCCTGAACAGATACGCTATGGTCGTCGTCGAGCATATCCTCTGGAGGCCTTTGCGAGCTTCCTGGATACCAAAGTAGACCGCAGAACCGTCATCGAACGCTGGCTAGATACAGTGGTGCTTGAAGAGACCGTGGTGGCGTCCAGAGAAGATCAGCCAATTCTCCGAGGGCGTGTGCAACTTCTCACCTCATTAGAAAACATCAGTCCTCTTTGCATAGAGCTGCAGCTTACATCCGCCGCGAACGACGCTTTGGAGCTTGCGCTTGCAGCTTCGGAAGGCTATCTATTTACCATTGCGGTGGACGAAATTGACCAAGAGTTGTCAAGTGAACAGAACGAGCCAATAGCGCAAGCTGAAGACCTCCACGACAGCGGTTTCTGGTCGTCGGCTACCAGCCCTGGACTAGACAACGATGGCCAGAGTGTAAATCGCGCACCTGCTGCGCATAGTCCATCACTGACACAAAACAGCCGAGTGAGGAGCCATCCGACACCTCGAGCCAGCGTTCAGACACACTGTGCCCAACAGTAGCATCGGACGAATCCATTCGAACTTTGATCAACATCACGGCGCCTCGGCCTGCCACCATCACAACACCCAGGCCTGTGGTCTTGTCCCGCGGTGATATTTGGGATGCATATGCATGCTAGCCGGGTCGAAGTCTGCTGGTATACTGGCTTGCATGAATTGCGCAAGGGCTTCATGGTCCGAGGTTGACACGCAGCTACAAATACAATACATCATCATGAGCCTTGCATGATCAGACTCAATCTTCAAACTTAATGTGTCAGGACTTCCAGTTGCTCACACGGTGCCTTTGCGGCTTCTAGCTAATTGAAATGGAGCAGGCTTGTCCGCGGACGTATTCAAGCAGGGTCCCCGTTACGGCACCGACATGCATACGCTTCTCCACTCGAAGCGCACCGTGCCGCAAATGGGGGACTCGGGTTCCTTGCACATTTATAAAAGGGTTTGTGGAATTCATAGGCGCACTGGCGCGGAAGACGGGCGACAGACGTTGATGACGTTGATATCCACTCTGGTGCTTCACAACTGTTGGAATTGCGGCTGAGGGCGTCGTCCGTTGTCCGTTGTCCGTTGTCCGTTGTCCGCTGTCTGCTGTCAGTTTTTCGTGGATGTTTGTGATTCAGTGCTGCGAGGCTGGTGAGTGCTGGCTTGCTCTCGTGGTATGGAGAACGTCGGCTTTGGTGACTGGGTTCGTTGGAGGTGTCAGATGTATCGTCGAATTTTGGGAGTCGGGCTGAAGCATCTGCGACTCCAGAGTTGATGCATGTTTGGATGCCGCTTGACAGTTTCTGGCTGAAACGAGTTGCACGTTGGTGCCGTATCTAGTTGCCGGAGAGCAGAGTTCGGATTGACACCATCTTGACAGACTAGAAGCTAAGAGTTCATACAGGCTATCGAGGTGTTGAAGAGCCATGTTCTACGAGTTCTCCTCCCACGAACTTAGTTTCTTCGTGCATTCTTGGGACTTGCCCGAGTCTCGAGACTGGTGGGGGTGCGATCTAGGCACGCTCAAGACTTCTGATTGACTGCAGGCACTTACCTGCTTGCTACTGTCGGGCAGGTAGAACAGAGTTCGACGACTGCCGCCTCGCTAGACAGTTTGTCTGCATCGTCTACACTTGACACGGACTGATCGATCCGTTGATGTCCACTAACGGCAACCAGGTCAACAAGCGCCGTCTCAACATCGTCTCGTGCATGCAGCTCTGGGCCTCGGTAGCCTGTTGGTAGTTACTGCACTGGACCTTCTCAGTCTGGCGATGATGGGAAATGCAGTCAACCATGATGTGCGCTGGATGCCTCCAAGGTGCGACTAACACGCAAGAGAGGAGTCTCCTAATCATGAGTGCTGAAGAAAATCAGGATGTTGCGTCCCTTATCTCTTACTTGGAGATTGCACGTCATGATTTGCTGCATTGAATCGCTTCGCTGAATTCTCTTATATTCTGACGGTATGTGGCTACTAAGCTCGAGCGCTCTGTGCTTGAACCTACCCGCTACTTCTACGCTGCCTTGCTGCTTTGTCTAGGTGATCGTATGCACCTTCCTCAACGGCTGATGGCTGACCTGCAGCAGGCACGATCTTGTCTGGTCTCATGTCGCCCACAGTATCCAGACTCTCTTTCCGACTTCATTCGTTTGGCTAGTGCGTGCTGCGAACCCTACATACAGGTTGAAAGACCAGGCTTTCATATAGCACCTTCATCCTGTCAACTGGCCAAGGCACCCATGTTAGCAGAAGTACTATGTTTCATTCGTATGCGCCGACTTCTCGGATCACCTCTTACTAACCTATCACCTACACGCATCGCCAGACCGGACAACATAGAGAGCCACAAATGTGACATGTATATTACAAATGATCCCGCCCCATGATCCCCATATGTGCCCGGCATATAATTCTAGCCCCCGCTCGCAGCCGTCGTGCCGTCCCGCTGCTCCGCTGCTACGTTACTCGACCGCTTCAACACTCCGAGAGCTATGTCGTCACACCACATGAAGGGTTCACACGTGAGACTATGTACTCACCTAGTGCTATTGAGATCCAGGTCTGAACACCGACGTTGGAGCAACAAGTAGAGACTCAGCCTCGACTTGCAATGTCCGTCGTACAGCGCACTCAGTAACAAGAGAAGTATTGGCATCCGCCATCACCTACTAGCAAGGAATCCGCAGCCACCATGGGCGACTGTAGATTAGAAGCAAGCCTCTCCCAAGCAAGCCTAAGTCTTGTACAGCAAGTCTGCGAACCCCAACTACGGCTGCTAGCTGATCGCCGTACCATCCCTATGCCGCCCGTATCAGCATCTTGCATCGCGCCGCTTTCACTCGCCATCGTTCCGAGAACGGGTTTAGCTACGCCAATTGCCGAACCTTAAATCGGTGGGTCCGGTTAGTGCCCTGCAACCCATCAGCCATTAATCAGCAAGCCAGGAGCCGACAACAGACTATTGACACACGACCCCAAACTTGCGGTTACTTGCCGATACTAGAACACGACAACCGGCTACCGAGAGGCTATGTATCGCTCGATCGACTCTGACCACTTAGGAAATGTGTTGAGGTTGGCAGTTAGTATTTCCAGTCGAGGAGATCTCATCGAGCTACTCAACGTTTCGGAATGCGGCACATATTCGCCAGCAATTGCATCTGTACCTACGGCTCACTGCCTTGGCGAGTCTGGGCTGGTCGAGGTCCGCATGGGTAATATAAGGTGCGCACTGTTGCAGAAGAAGGCAAACGATTGAGTAAATGCAACGATTGAGCATTATGTCATTAGACCTCCATGAGAGATATGTCGTCTCTAATCGTTCAAGCAGATCTTGCTAGTTTCGATGGACTGATATGCTCCTGTTGTATATAGTACATGTGCTGATGCAACATTGATAGACGCTTCCTGAAATTCCATGTGCTGATCCCAATTGGGGGCGACTCTAGCGTCCTGCGCGCTGTGTAATAACATCAAAGAGCTCTCGCTCGTCAGCCCTGTACATAGCATCGTCCTTTCCGAATGCTACGTCGAGACTCTCGCCAATCCGCCAGTGCCGCTCTGAGTGGCCGTGGTTGGCCCCGTGCTTGTGTTCCATAGCAATATCTGCGAGCTGGCGCAGACGATTAGAGATAGCCTTTTGCTGTGCGCGCGCTGACGCCCAAAAAGTGGCGAGCTCTTCGATACAAGACATGGTAGTGTCCACCGTATCGATCAGCTTAGGCAATGTCGTTGAAGTGCCAGCAGCTGATAGGACATCGATCGATAGCATGAGCGCATAGCCCGGGAACGGGGTAGAGAAGAAGTACTCTGATGTGTCGATGCGCCGTTGCCGGTTAACGAGAGCCAAGCTGTGCATGATGGACAAGAAATTCGATGCGTTCTTAAACGCATGGTCGATGTTGCGACTGATCTTGTCGGTAGGCATTGCGTTGATGCGAGTCTGACGATTAAGTCGAATGATAGTGGCGTGGTAGAGCGCGTGCAGCGACATGAAGGTACCAACCGTGCCCTCGGTGATGCTTCTCTCAAGGTTTTGTGTAGAATAGCGCAAGCTCGGGGGTAGCATAGCGTGCCAGCCTTCCAAGCGTTCGTACGTCTTGGTATAGAATGGCTCGTAGTGTTGCTCGTAGCCAGTGTCAGGGCGACGAGCTGCACGTCCGGTGAAGGTCAGCACATCGCCCCAGAGGGCAGATATGAGACACAAATACGCCATGTGGCCAAGGACAGGGGTCTTGGGTGCGAAGCGGTTGAGGAGTTCGTAGTTGAAAAAGGGTGTATCGCAAGGTGTGCCAGACTCGTAGGCAGCCTCCAAGCACGGGAGCTTCACGAAAGCATCCTCGATGCTAACAACGAACAGTGTTCCACCGAAGAAACCATTGTAACGCTGTTGTTGTATTAGGTCAATGGTGGTAGTTAGTCGCGTCACGTCCAGACTTACATCCATCAGGAACCCAGACCAAAACGTACGCCGACAGCACTCTTCAAAAGTCCGACGATCAAAGCCGTACTCAAACTTGGGTGCTCCATCGACTAACTCCTTTACTCCTTCCTCTGTGTTTAGCTTGAGCGCACTTAGTGCACGCAGGCCACTTCCACAGAAGTCCCATGCTTCCTGTGATTTGCCTTGGGCGAAGTAATAAAGTGCGAGAAGTAGGCGACTCTGACAGAGCTGCAGACTAAACTTCCCAAATCGCTTCTCTGCAGCGTATGTAGCAACGGCAGCGAAGCGCTTCCCAAGTGATCTTTCGTCACCATCTGGCGAGAATAGTGAGCCCATTGCGAGTACTGAGTACAACAGCATCCGGTCATCCTGAGTCTTCCTTTGGCCAGATTGTGCCCATGTCATAAACGCTTTGCGGGGGAACATGCCATAGGTTGCGCGTCCAGCATGAGCGAAGTACAGCTCCAGAATATGGTACGTTGTCCTGGGGTCCAAGTCGCTAGGGTCTTGCTCCCATTGCAGCGCAAAGTGATCTTGGTATAAGCTAGCACTCGTATCCTGGTGCTCTCGGCTGTTCGCCGAGCCCCTCCAGTCAGACTCGTAGGACTGGACAGACATGTCTCGGGCACCTACAACATGAGGTGGTGGAAGAGGGTCTTGGGCCTTTAAAAGAAGTCCGTTGTGACGAGCATCAGCTGTTCTAAGGTTCTCTCGCAGGTCCGCAATGCGATTGACGTTTTCTGAGCTAACCGAAGGACTCATAGACTCAGATGCAAAGCTTCTGATAGTCGTAGCAGCTGGAGCTGATGGTGATACCTCCATCGATCCATTGCGTGGGCTTGTTTGATTGGGCTGGTTCATACTCCTGCCAAATATTAGCACAGTTGGTTAAATACGAGCTATTAGACACAGCAGCGACTTGCAGGGGAGTGGTTTGATGCAACTTACCCTCTGCAGACTCTCTGAGACTTGGCGCATTGGTGGCACTTGGGATAGCCAGGTTCGCACTTGATCTTCTTCTCTCGGCAGGTCAAGCATGCCTGAGCTAGTCGTTTGCGAGGCTTCCCAGCTTTCGTAATACCCCACGATGGGTTGACAGGCTCGCCGTCAATGATGGCTCTGCAGTAGGTCCCGTCTTCGTAGATGTAACACAGGCCTTCGCCTGGCATTTCGCGTTGCGCGATACATCTTGATGCACGGACCGGGGCTCGCGAGAGTACATCAATGCGTCTCCTGACTGGCCTGGCTGGATCTTCTGTCTCATCGTACACAGTACGGCTGGACAAGACTGTCATAGCATCAGAGGTAGATGACAATTGGCGAAAAGTAACACCGGCTGCGTTGTCGTGCAAAGACTGGGAGCTCCCATGACGTTGATGCTCCAGTGAGCCAGCACTGAATGCGGAGCCTGGTGTCGAGGGCGTCGTAGACTGCTGTTGCGTGTGGGATAAAGGAGGTGGTGGCTGGTGTGCGTACGACACATGAGATGCTGCTGTGTTACGCTCGAACTGGCTCTGCACATAGCTGTCGAAATCATGGCGCCGCTTCAGATGCAGACTAGATGACCCGTACGGCGGAGAACCATTATGAGTAGCATGAGGTGCGACTTGTCGCAAGGAATGATCAGAGGGTTTCTCAAGTAGCTCGGGCTCGAGAAGTGTGCGAAGACTTGGTAGTCGAGTGTTGTTCTGACTCTCGTTGAGCTCTCGTGAGCGGTGATGCTCGCCGTATGATGTGGAGTACGGCTGGTAGGATGCTGGAGGCCCTCCATGAGAGGGAATGCTTGGTGGACGGCTCATATTGAGGAGCATTACAGACAGTGATGTTCGGTCTTGGTGTTGGGTGTCTAGGGTGAGACAACTTCCTTGATGGATTGGCTGAGGATCCACATGAGACTTGGGGTTGAGAAGAAACAGTTAGGATGGCACTCAGGGTCCAGCTGGGGGCTGTGTTTGGCTCAAGAGGCAGCGACTACATCAAATTGTGCCCACAATGCTGGACACGTGTATGTATCTGGAGACGATCAGGTAGGGTACGGGAGAATTGAGTGTGTGCGTTTGGAGTTTTGCAGGATTCTGCGGCGTTGTTGCAACGACTAGGATCTGGAGAAGATGTCAAAGAAGCCGTGAGTCCGTGCAGGGCTGGCGTTTCGACTGACCACCGTCCGGCTCCTGCTGAACTGTAGCCGAAGCGGCAGGGCAGAGTGGACCACCGGGTAGGGGTTGTACAGGAGCAACACGGAATTGACTTACGGACACAGGGTTAAGGTTGCGGCGCAGACGGGACTTCTAGGCGTTCAGCCAGGCTGGGCATGCACGAGCACGGGTTCGGAGATGCTCGACGTGCGGCGAGGGGCGGCAGCAACAAATACAGTCAGCACAGCGTATAAAGCGAAAATGAGTGTGAAGGAGCAACGGCAAACCGTGCAGCGGCGGCAGGTTCAATAGCTGACAGGGACGGACCCTGACGTGGAGAATTGATCCAGGAACGGAGCGGCCGCGGCGGCGAAAAGAGCAGCCCAGCTGTGCATTCAGATTCCCCGTAGCGCAGGCGATGGTGGACAAGTCATGGAGCCTTTGCTGTTTGAGAACCGAGAATGCAGCGTTTCCCGGGAGGCCTGTGGGGAGTCCGCTCCGTGGCTGCGATGTCAATACTGCAGTAGCGCAGCGGACAGGAATTCTCCTGCAAGCTCGCCGCGTAGCGTGTTTGGGTGATGCAAGACACGACAGTAGCTGTCCAGAATAATAGAACTGGGGTAATAGCTGGGTATGGCGTAGATGATGGGTGAGTGCTTTTCTCAGCCCCCAGATCTGGCGGCAGGCCGTCTCCACCTGGCGCTCCGAACCATCTTGCTGATGATTGTCGATCTATGCACCGGCGATGCGATGCAGGCGAGCATGTCCTTGCCGAGCCGCAGCCAATAGGCTCTTCACGTATTGAGTTTCATCAAAGCGTCCGAGATGCACTACTGCTGGAGCGCGCCGTGCCCTGTCCTTGCGGCCACTCGCACTACTGGCTGGACAAGCGTACGCCGTAGACGATGCTGGCGCCGGTCCGCCTCGAGAGCATATTCAGCAGCTCAGACAGGTACGCTTTGATGCCAAGAGGCATTCACCAACATGCTGCGCTCGGTATGGCGGGCCTGCGCTGCCAGTTCTGGCCCAACAACGGTCTCCTCGTGCGGCAGCTGGTTGACGTTGTGAGGCAGCGACACATGTGCTTCCCCGCTTATTCCAGACGGCCCACGAACCGATTCGGAGCGCGTTAGGGGAGGCGGGAGACGATTTGGGCCAGCAGAGATCGAGACGGAACACTCTCCTGTTAACGGCTTTGGCCCTAGCCTTGCGTGCATGCCGCCGTCCGCTTGGCCTGCGCTAGATCCCAGGCTCTGCCCTCGGTCCACCTCATGGAGGCGCCTGTTGAGCGAAAGGATGGAGAGACAACCAGAATCAGCACTCGACCAAGCATAGCGTACCGCTTGCAGCCGCCTCCAACAAGGGACGGGCCTCCGTGATTCGGCAAACAAGACCCGTGAGGCACTGAACGGTCACAAGGAGTACAGCTGCACGCGTCCACGCGAGCAATGCTGCGCAAGTGAAATCGCTGACAACGCTGGTCTGACACCGCGGTGTCAAGACTCAAACAGTAGGATCGTCGTAAAGCGATATGGTCCTAGCCGGACGGGCATATCTCCCTGATTAGGCAGGAATGACTGAGAAGAGTGTGTGGAGTATCACGTGCATCCCTTGCCAAGACTCTAGAAGCCGCACAGGCTTCTGCCGACTCAAGCTTCCCGCTGTCTCACATCCACGACATCCCCACCAGCAGCAGCGGCAACGTGCATACAACAGCCTCTTTCTTCTTAGCGCATTCATTCTAAATTTCGCAATTTACAGATACTATCTAGGCTGTCACCATGACCACCGACGACGTCAAACCGTCACCAACCGCACAGGCGCATGCCAGCAAGAGCACCAGTTACGATGATGGTCACGGGCGAAGTGCATCTCCTGCGGCGTCACCAGAAAAAGAGGAAGGTGCTCCCAGTGAAAGCAGTGAAGGCGCTGCCTCAGAAGACTCAGCAGAAGACCCACTATTGCCAGACGAGGAGGCGCCTCCACTGCCTGATGAGCCTGTGCCAGGCGCAGAAGACGATGGCTGGGAGCCTCGCTGGGACGACACGGCGCAAGCCTGGTACTTCTACAACAACAAAACCGGAGTATCACAATGGGACAACCCACGTGTGCCTGTGGCAACGACAACCAGCACTGCATCGTACGACAGGTTTGCTAACAAATACCGTCTTTTATCTCCTACTCCAGCCTAATGTGTGATTTGAACAGAACCTACAGCGCTACTGCCCTGCCCTCATACTCTGGTGCGCCCGGCACTGGCTCACCGCCCAAGCGGAAATGGGGCGGATACAACCCAGCTATTCATGGAAGTTATGACCCCAATGCCGACTACGCACAGGAGGCGTCGAAGGAGGAGGAGGAGGCCGAGCAGGCAGCCCAAGCTGCGGCAGCCATGGCTGCAGGCCTGCCACCCCCAATTGCTGCAAACGACTACACAGCACAGGCCCACTTCAACCGTTTCACTGGCAAGTTCCAGACTGGTGGACAAGGTCCTGACGTGCATAACGACGAGAACAAGAGCAAACGTCAAATGACTGCCTTTTTCGACGTAGATGCAGCAGCAAACAGTCATGACGGGCGCAGTCTGAGAGCAGAGCGTCGTGGCAAGTCTTTGAACAAAAAGGAGCTTAAGGCCTTCAAGGACAAGCGTCGCGAGAAGAAGGAAGAGAAGCGCCGTGCGTGGCTGCGTGACTGAGTCGCTGGGCGGTAAGGAAGAATAGAGCAAGTGAGGTCGCTACGTCCACTAATGCAGTGTAGTGTTCGAAAGATTGCGTGTTGGAACTCCAGGTAGGATAGTACGCATAGGGTGCAGAGTGATCGCCGACAGTTGTCTTACGTCCGTCTTCTACAGCAACACCATCATCTACCAAAGGCTATTGGTTGACCTTCTGTATCGTTTCCGTTGACACGACCAACCATTCTTCCCACTGATTGGGAGCTGTTGTGCGCGGCTTGTTCTGTACGAGTAATGCAACTGTATCTTGTTCCCGTGAAACACAAGTGCACTCCATGTTGTGTTGTTCACCCTCGGCGCCAATACTGAGACGTCTGATACGATATCATGTTCAGCCGCACCTCGTCCCAGTCTATTGGGACGTCGTAATAAGCAGCCGCCTCTTCTTGCCGCAGGACGCTCACTTTTGCCGGGTATCTTTGGTCTGCATCTCCCCCATCTTCTCGGTGACGTCCTCCATGAGCCCACTCGTGTCTCCAGCTTTGAACACCATCTCCTCTTCACGGCCTGCACTGCCTTCGCCATTGATTGCACCGCCACCAACACTCTTCTCCAGCGCCTCTACGTGCCCCAGTAGCCAATCGACCACCTCCTTCTTCTCGTTCACCTCTGCCTCGAAAACAGCGTCGTGTCCAGCCTTATTGAAGATTGTAACATCCCCACCAGCCTCAATGAGCAGCTTAGCTGCTTCTAGATGCCCATTCAGGCTTGCCCAGTGTAGTGGTGTGTTGCCGGACGCATTAGTGAGGTTCAGGAAAGGCGCTGGCTTCGAGCTCGATGTTGATAGAAGGAGTTTTACAATATCTGACAAGTCTATCAGCTTGACGTTCTACCTCCAGTTCAACCGTGTCGAGTACCGATGTGTCCATTCGCCGCAGCATAGTGCAGCGCTGTATTTTGCGAGTACGAGTCGGCCGCCTGTGCGAGTATCTGATCCTTGGGTTTCGATACTTTTGTCGAGAGAGTCGTGAGGAATTGGTCGAGCTCGCTGGCCTCGTTGGCGCGCGCAAGGTAGAGAATTTCATCCACGGAGTCTTCGTCGATGTTGGACATTTTGGGTGGGAGCACGTGCTTAGTAGCTAGGTATACGAAGTATTGCGAGGCGTGGCGGTCGCGTGCTACGATCGTGATGTGACAACTTTTTTCTTTGCCGACCGCGCGAGTACCCCGCGTGTAATTGCCCCGCGGCAGAGAGCTAGTCCAGAAGAGTTAGCGTAGTAGATCGGCACTTCCGCGCTCCAGAGCTTCAAGCCACGTCAAACGGCCCGAGACGCTTCAGTCAATTGCTCGGTTAAATTTGACCGATGCACATGCAAAGATGTCATCTATCTCAGTCCGTAAGTAGTGCTCTCGAAACGCGAGTCGAGGCATTTCGCCGTGCAAATCGTACATCGCTTCAGACAGGACTTGACTTTGCTGCCATGAGTCGAGATCTGGCTAACAGAGCTCTGTCGTCGTTACTGAATTTAAACCAGGCACGGAATAAGGCAACTTGGCAGAACTTCTTGGATTCTCGGTTGTCATTACCTGCCGTCTAGACTGTGCCTCCATTAACCTTGTCAAGGACCTCGGAGAAGACACATTGCTTCTTCAGCTGCCCTCCTAAGAAACATGTCACTCCAATACTTGAGTGCATATCCCTCAATCCGTTAACAAAAAATTCACAGACCCCAGATCCTGGTAGCGACAATCATCAAACAGACGTTATCACTGGCAGCCTTGGATCCCGTATTCGCCAACGCCTGCCTCGGTCGGACAGCTCGCCGCTCGACATTCAGGGTCCGCTATAATCGACATGGGTCACCACAAACACCTATACGACTTCGGCATATGAGCTCGTCTCGGTTCAGAGCCGCTCACTACCGTTTCAAGGGTTGTCGATGCATGCCAAGCTGGCGATACTGAAAGACAACGGCGGTTTACCTGCAGGTACGCGTAAAACTGCCCTTACTTGTACCTCGCTTCAGGCCGCAGAGGCTATTTTCGCAGGTCGTTCGATCCTCCAGGAATCTGCAATTACCGGTGCCGCAGCTGTTATCAGCGGCCTGCTTTGCTACACCAAGGCATGTTAGAGCTCGCAGGATGCGCTACTGCGTTTGCACGAACTTGCCCGAGTTGGTGCCATTAAACGTGAAACTGCCTGCCTATTGTTCCACGTGCTGCGTGTTGCTTCACGTGCAAGGCCAGCGTTTGGAGGAGGACCACTCAGCGTCGGACCGAGCGCAAGCCTAGACGTTTGTAACAAGCAACAATCACATGCTTGCACTTTATGGCACCCGTCAGGATGTACACTTCAATCTATATGTACATGGTACATGCTCAAAAATTATCTTCACCACTTCCGCAACGCATGCTTTACCAGCTTCACACAAGTGCCTTACTGGGGCAATCGCTACTGAAAAGATGTCACCACAGCCAGATGTCGCAAACGGCGCCCAGTTCGTCTTCCTCCGTAATTACCTGTGTAACGGCAACGACAGCCACAAATACGGGGCGGCCCACCACGATCGGCCTGGCGCTTCGAGTGCCGAAAGTTTCTTTGAAGTTTCTTGCCAACGAAGGATCGCCGAGCCGTTTGTACATGTCACTAGATTCTGACTGGAATCTCGCTTGGATTGTTACGAGCACGACCCGCTGCTACGCCGTAATGGTGCATCGATATTTGTCACGGTTCTCGAAATGATGATAGCTGGAGTGGAAGGAGACTGCCTTCAGGGTTGACGGGTGCTCTGATCGACCTGTTCATGCCGAGCATTGTTCACACTGCTTGTGTCAGGTTTTTTCCATGCATGAAATCAGCTGGTCAACAAGATATCGCTCGTAGTTGCGACCGTTAATTGGAAATACTCGAAAATGTGGCCTCTTGTACATGAGGAAATGGGTATTTGAACTCCCAGTACCGAGGGCAATATGAGAAATAATGCAGCGCTGTGGCTTTGGTGCTGACACATGTGGGTGATTGCCTGCACTTGAACTGTAACGGTTGAGAGTAGAAGCAGATCACGTGTTGTTGGCGGTGGTCTGGTGCTACTTCACAAAGACGTCATCAAAACAGACCCCGCAGCGAGCCTTGGAGAGAAAAGATACAAGCAGCACAACAACACAGAAGAACACAATACACTCGTTAACGTAGATTATCACCAAGCCGGCCATATCACCAAACCAGCCATTTCCTCTTAGCATGACTAACACAAGTTACTGTAACTACAACTAACGTAGATTATTACTAAGCTGGCCATATCACTAAACTAGCTACTTTCTCTTAGTATAACCACCTTTTACCCTAATATAACATGCCTTAATAACAACAACTTTAGAATACTACTAGAGAAGGCAGAGTTATCCTTACTATCTAGGCCTTCTATACTAGCTAATTTTGCAGTATCTACAGCGCTGCTAGAGCGTTAAATATAACTTATAAGTAGGTCTCTAATTACCTTTGCAATATTATGTTTTAACTAGATATACACACTAATTACTAGAAACTTACTATACTAGAGGAGTAGACCATTGTCTAGTATAACGTAGTTCACAAGCGAGCGGTCCAACCCAAGCGAGTGGTCCACCTAACAGAGTTAAGATGATTGCAATGCATATGCTGCAACACCACCACCACTTACTGCAATTTGCAGGTAATAGAGATACTATTTAGACTTGTTACTATTAGATGCATCTACAATTTCAACTGCATAGGTGCAAGCGTTGTGGCTAGTCTCTCTACAATGTCTGCAACGCCTCTGTGTGCGCACCTTCTTTACAGGCTCTCTCCCCCCCTACTGCCTGCTACCCTCCCTTTAGCTATTAAATTAGCTACCTCACCTACCATAAGACTCTCTACTGCCTAAATATACTTCCTCTTTCAACCTCTAACCTCTGTTGCTATCTCTACTGCCTTGCGAAGCCCTGCTATTTCCTGTTGCATTAACACGCTATCATGCCCTATCTATGCAATGCCCTTGTTCAGCTGCTTAACTGCTCTAAGCAGAGGAGAAACTAGGGAATCTCTGTGCAGTTGTACACGCTCACAAACTAGCGTTAACTAAGCCTCTATCTTACAGAGGTTGCTTAGAGATTTTAATTCCTATAGGGTGTCCTCTAGGCTCTAGCTTTAGTAGAGTTAGCGTACAAAGGACCACATTAAGCTTTAATATCACCACCTCTAGGTTTTGTAGAACTAGTCTAGCGCCCCTAAAGCCTGCATAGATATTCTCCTTTGTAATTAACCTCTTAAAAGCTGCTTTAAAAGCTAGTAGGAAAGCCTCCTTCTTAATCTACTTAGAGCTGTACTATACTAAGCTACTAATCTTATTACTATATGCCTGCTTTAAAGGCGAAAATCAACATACATTAAGTAGCTATAGCAGGTGTAACAAGTTAGCAGGCATACAGAGAATAATAATCTTCTCTTCCTTATAGTATTTATAGAATATATGTAAGCTGTGGCTCTTATAGCTGTCTATAATTAGCAGCCTATGTGCACCTACCTTCTAGTCTTTTGTATAACGTGGTTTATCACCGAGCCGCCAGGTATCACCAAACCGCCACCCCTCGCCAATTTTGCGACTGTTACAATAATTATTACAATACTATTACAACACAACGCGCAATCACCCTATAACAAAGGTACACTATACCTTGCTATCTAAGCTACAAAAGCTACTATACCTAACAGTATAAATTATATATCTAAGGCCTTTAGTGTTCCCTAATTAATATTAAGAGACTAACACGCAGGAGGGCTTACACAACGTGATTACAAGGCTAATTTAAAGAAGCTAACAAAGGTAGAAGAGGAGGCAATAGTTAACTGTATACTTAAGCTAGACAGGCAAGGAATAGGCGCAACAAAGACTATAGTGCAAGATATAGCTAATAATCTGCTTGCTGCACGTAGTGAAGGACCTGTTAGTAAGCTCTAGGTAAACAGGTTTAACACACGTACCTAATAAATTAAGCTTTAATATAGCTAACTGTACAATTGTTAACAAGCCCTAAATAAAGATACACGTGTTATAACACCCTAGTTTAAGCTAGTTAGGAATACAAAGGAGAAGTACAGAATCCTAGATAGAGATACCTACAACTTTAATAAGACTAGGTTTATAATAGGCATAATTAGGTCTAAGATAGTGTTTACAGGCTTAGAGAAGTAATCTAACCCTAAGAATATCTAGCCTAGCAATTAGGAGTAGGTTATAATTATTATTAGTGTCTGCGCTGCTAGCTAGGCTATCCTACCCTTTATTATCTTCTAAGGTAAGGTCCTAATTACAACCTAGTACCCTAATCTACCTTATAATTAGGTAATTACAACTAGCAAGAATAGCTAGACAATAAATAAGCTTAGTCTAGAGTAGTTAAAGCACTTTAACGCGTCTACAAAAGAGCATACTATTAGTGCCTACTGTCTACTTATTATTAATAGCTACAAGAGCTACAACTCTATAGAGTTTAAGGAATACTGTGTAGAATACAAGATTATTACCTTGTGTATGCCCCTACACTTGTTACACCTGTTGCAGCTGCTTAATGTAGCCTATTTTAGCCCCTTAAAGAGGGCGTACTTAATTAAGGTTAACGCCTAGTTATAATACTTAAAGACACAAATTAAGAAAGAGTTCTTCTTTACTAGCTTCTAGACAGCCTATTATAAGGCTATTATAAAAGATAATATCTACAGAGGCTTTAGAGGCGCAGGACTAGTTCCTTTTGACCTAGAGCGAGTGCTATTAAAGCTTGATGTGGTCCTTTGCACGCCAACACCACCACCACTAGAGACTACCCTATAGGAATCTAAAACACTAACTAGTGCAAAGGAGGTTAAGTCATAAATGTTGTATATCTATAAGCGCATGCGATTGCACAGAGATTCGCCCCTGTCTCCTATTATGAAATCACTTAACTTGCTTGCTAGAGGGGTTGCGTAGATAGACCATGCCAACGTGTTGCAGAGAAGGGAAATAGATAGCATAAAGAAGGCTATTAAGGCTCTAATAGCGCAGTGTGGTTGCAAAAGAAAGTATATCTAGACAGAGGAGGCTCTTATAGTTAGTGAGGTACAGGATATAATAGCTAAGAAGGATGGTGGTGGTAGTAAGGCATCTAAACAGTCTAGGAAGAAGGTGCGCAAAGAGAGGCACTGTGGATGTTGCAGCAAGACTAGCTACAATTTGCGCACCTGCACTACAGAAATATTAAATGCAGATAATAGCGCTGCTTCTAAAGAGTAATTATAGCAATTATAAGTATTAGTGTAGTGTTGTAGTTAAGCGTAATAGTTGTGTAATAGTTAGTGACTCTAAAAAAGTTGGTGAGGGGTGGCAGTTTGGTGATACCTGGCGGCTCGGTGATAAACCACGTTAGGTATTAAACTGCTTTAGCTAGGCAATACTAAGCTTATTTAACGCCTAGCTATTAGGACTAACCTTAATTACCTAATCCTAAGGTAGATTATAGAACTATAAGGTAATAAGGACCTTGCTAGGGAACATAAGGAAGGGTAGGATAGCCTATCCTTTAGCGTTAACTCCTTATATATTAGTGACCTAACTACAGTTCCCTAGCTATAGGCTCTTTATGCTACGCTTCTTAGAGCCTGTAAAGACTATCTAGCCATAGATAACCCCTATTATGAAGCCTGTCTTATTAAAGTTGTATATGTCTTTGTCTGTAATGCTGTACTTGGCCTTTGTGTTAACGTGATCCACCATTGCTTCGGCCACACCATTGATTCGGCCACCCTGATGCAGCTGCCTACCTCTCAACCATGATAACTTAACGCCACAACAAGCAATTAGGATGAAAAATATATAGAATTACTTGCCTAATTTAGCTACATTTCTTCTACATGTGCGCATATTGTGGCCTGCGTTGCCGCATCCTTTGCAGCGTGGAGTTGACCGCCT